>NW_024870902.1:1937500-2220000 GCF_019054845.1 Dipodomys spectabilis
TCCTATCTGAGGCCAGTAAAAGTTTTCCAACAGAACTTACATATATATGCATATTCAACTATGTATGTATATATAAACATATATATATATATATATACATACACATATACATATATGCATATAAGCATGTATACCTATATACATATACATATATACACAAACAGAAATATACACTCAGACTACATTTTTCATCACAGTACTTTGAAATGGAAATGTTGGAAAGGATCAATATGTTGTTTGTAATTCATAAATACAGAATGAATGCTCAAACTACCAGCTTGTTTTGAATTTAGCTGTACTTTCAAAGCAAAGTGCAAAAGATTTAATGGAAATTTAAGTATAGCCTTCTTTATTAGTTAATTTCAATTGAGCTAAAATCATGCCAGGAATGTGGATGTTTTCTTTTTCACAACTAGGCAGCATTAAATGGTCCTTCTAGTGTTCTTAGCTTAGCTAACTGCTCACTGAACATTTCTATTATTTACCAGATATTTAGGGGCTAGAGAAAAAAGACACAGTTTCAAGATGATTTTTTTTGCATCTGATTTAGTTCAAGATTTCTGTCAAAAGGTCAGAACCGTAGAGAATAAAACCATATATCAAAATCTTTTCACTTTTATGAGAAAGCAACACTTAGGCACGCAGAAATAGAATCCTATAACATTTAGAATGGGAAACTAAGACAAACGTAGATAGCTTTTACTTTCATTAATATTAAACAACTAGTTGTTTAGGTAACAACCAATTCATAATGATAACAATCATTAACTAATTGCTTTCAGTTTAAGGGAAGGGATTTTATACAAAAAGCAAATATAATGCAATTTAAGTACAGTTCAACATGTACATATATGTAGCACAAATGCACACTGAACTCACCTGAAATCCGTAAGCTTACACATGAATAAATATGCTTGAATAGTTGTCGTTCCCCATGTTTTCTAGTTTCAAAAATACAACAAGAGAGGGGCTGGGAAGGTGGCTCAGTGGTAGAGTGCTTGCCTTGCATGCCTGAGGCCCTGGGTTTGATTCCTCAGTACCACATAAGAAAAAAAAGCCGTAAGTGGTGCTGTGGCTCAAGTGGTAGAGCGCTAGCCTTGAATTGAAGAGCTCAGGGACAGCACCCAGGCCCAGAGTTCAGGCCTCACAACTGGACCCCCCCCAAAAAATACAACAAGAGATCTGGGCCCCAGTGGCTCATGCTTGTAATCCTAGCTACTCAGGCGGCTGAGATCTGAGGATTATGGTTCAAAGCCAGCCAAAGCAGGAAAGTTCAGGAGACTCTTATCTTCAAAAAGCAAAAGCAGCAAAAGCCAGAAGTAGAGCTATGTAGCTCAAGTGGTGGATGCTAGCTTTGAGCAAAAATCTCACGGACAGTGTTTAGAACCTGAGGTCAAGCCTCAGGAGCAACATGTGTACGCATGCTCACACACACACACACACACACACACACACACACTATCTATCTATCTATCTATCTACCTATCTAAAAAGGAGACACACACTAGACTCCCAAAAATACCTGAATGTGCTACTTATAAGAGCTGTAATTCCTAAAAATTTATGAGACTTTATTTTCAATAAAACACATTCACTTTGGTTTCATTCTTAAATGGGCTAAGATTTAGATTCATGTTTTTCTAAACTAGGTGGCTCTTAGAAAGGATCTAAATGAATAGTTTTACTTTGTAGATATGAATACCTACATACAACCATCTCAAGATTCTGCCCTACTCAGTCTTGTAAAACAAACTTCAGTTACCTGGATCTAGAGGGAATTATCTGCTTGGGTGATCTTTGGTCAGAGATACAGTAGCCAATTTTCCCAGGTTGTCCTACAACTTTCCAATAAGATACAAATCTAGTATTCCAGGTCCCTACTGAGAGATGAAATGAAATTTAGATAAGAAAGCCTTACCTTCACATCATTGGTGTTCATCCTCGTCCCCTCCTTCCCCACAAATATGTCATCAATGTCCACCAGGATGTACCTGTCCAAGGACAAGGCCAGCCTCTTGCCTGACAGGAAGGAGATCGCGTCGATGAATATCAACTTGTGCAGCCAGAAGTTCAAGTTGTTGCCAAAAAGAACCCTCTGAATTCCATCATGGAGGCCCAGGTCCTGAATGACGGTTGCATAGAAAGCACCTTTAGAGATGGGAGGAGGAAGGTTTTCTGGAGTCTTTACTTTGGCAAATATAACTGGTTGGTAGGCTGAGTGATTAATCTGAAAAACTGTCCAGTCGGTTCCAGGTAAAGAACCTTTGTCAAGCTTGGAAGATTTGGTCACACGAAGCAATGGAGAATGAGGATTAACACAACAATCTTTGACTGCAAGATTTCCATAGATGGAAAGGGGGAAACCTTTCCATTGAAAACTCTGTAGTCCCTTCTCACTAGACTTTTGGAATCCGATGACACCCACACCGTATTCCAGACAGTATTTATCTAAAAGGCTTCGATTCCAAGAGTCCATGTGCATATACTTTAAGATATTCTCATAGATAATGAGAATATATTTGCCTTTTGCTTTGTCCGTAAGTGCTGGGAGATCTCCTTTTCCAGGAGCAATTTCAATGTGATATTGGAATCTGGTAGACTCTAGGATCATGATAATGTCTTGACCGAGAGATGAGTACTGGCTCTCCACAAAGACCAGGACTACGGGCTCTGTCTTCGAGGCATCTAGAAGCTTTGAGGTCTTCACACTCATCAGCCTGTCTGTAAGGTGCTGGAGATCGCCACAGTCTACTTCTGAAGCCATCTCAGAGAGCTCACTGTCCTGTTTGTAGCCGCTGTACAGGTAGTAAGCAGAAATAATAATGCTCACCATGCAAAAGGTGGCAAGCAGCAGGACTGTCCTTTGAAAGTGCCTGTGCAGCTTCATGACAAAGCTCATGCTGGGTTTCCCTTCTTTGATTATCCCACCAGGAGCACCCCAAGAAGTCACAGCGAAGATGGTCGTCTCAGTGACTCTCCCAGGCTCAGTCATGAGTTCATGTCACCATTGCAGCACATCTGTATGGCTGCATCAGGACTCACAGGAAATAGAGCCTGAAAAATAGAATAATTAGAGGGGAAAATTGGATGGAGTATCAAATATCCAGCCAGAGAATTAAAATGAGCAAACTTAAAAAACATAGTGACTAGTAGTACAAATGACTGACTAGCATGCAGATGAGCTGGTGTGAGGTGAGAAAAACTTCTCGTTACTTCTTCCAGAGGTGGGTGAGATGGGGCAAGACAAAGTGTTCCATGGGACACGGTTTTTGTCCTTAGTATGGAAAAATAACCAGGTCAACAAGATTTGCATCAAAGGCCTTATGTAATACTGCAGACCTGACACCACACACAGGTTCCATACACGGTCATTTCCTGTCATTCAGATAACATGATGTAGTAGGTATTCAAGCTACATATATGTAATTACATGGACTGAAACATCATAAAAGTTTGGACATGTTGCACTCATGCCTATGATTAATTAATTAAGTATAGTACAATGTATTCTGTCACTTTTGCATATATTTCAATTGCAGAAACAACCCTACAAGGATTGGTTTCATTAGGAAAAAAAAAAAACAAAAAACCTCTCGAAATGCTCATCTGGTCCCACACCGAGTTGATCACTTCAGAATTGTACATTGAGATATATAACTATCTAGTTTTGTTTTTCAAAACTTGGAAAAGTTATGTGGTGAGATTACATGTGATTTCCTTCCATTCAGATTCACTGAGCATCATGCATTGGATAACATGTACCACTTCACCTCCTTCTACTTTTGGAAGAAGAGCTCAGTAATTACATGGAAAAATACTCTGTGTGTGTGTGTGTGTGTGTGTGTGTGTGCACGCACGTGTGTGTGTGTGTGCACGCTTGCTAGGTTGGCACAATACTGCTGAGCCACACCTCCATCCCTCCTTTTCATTAATGGTTTTAAAAATAAGATTTTGCATCCCACCCTAGCATGAACTTGAGTCTTGATCTGCCTTCTTTTATGTTCTGTTGGTTCTTTCTTTCTTTTCATTCTTTTTTTGGTTGGTCATAGGGCTTAAACTCAGGGCCTGGGCACTGTCCCTGAGCTCTTCTGTTTGAGGTTAGCATTCTATTATTTTGAGCCACCGTTCTAATTCTGGTTTTCTGGTGGTTAACTGAAACTTAGAGTCTCATGAACTTTCTTGCTGTGGTAGATTTGAACCATCCTTAGATCTTAGCCTCCTGAATAGCTAGGATTACAGACATGAGCCACCAGCATCTGGCTAGGTCTGCCTAGCTTCCAGTAGCTGCTGGATCACAGGTGCACTAGTGTGTCTAGCTTTCCTCCATGGAAACAAAGTCTCATGAACTCTTTGGCCTGTGCAGGTCCATAAACATCCAAATTTTAGTTGCTCTCATAGCTTGCAATGACAGATTTGGCCACTGTGTCCAACAATGGGTTGAGAAGGGGTCTTGTAAACTTTCCTGTCTAGATTGGACTTTGGTCCATCATCCTTTTGTTCCCAGCCTCCCAAGTAGTTAGGATTATAGGTATGAGCCACCATGCCCAGGTATAAATGTTTTAAAATTAGCATGGAAATGTTGAGATGTTAAGAAACACCTGGCCAGGTAATATAGCAAGTCCTTTGCAAGTTTTAGTAGCCTTTCAAAATTTACTAATCTTGGAAAATAAGAAAAGAAAGCACATACATTTCTTAGAGCAAACATTTAGTAGAATATTATCTGTCCACTTTTCACAGATATATCACAGTATATTAAAATTAAGGAAAATGTTGTTATATAGAAAACAGGCTAAAGGATAGATAGAAAGATGAAAAGAAGGTGAAAATCACCACTTGATGTTTACCATAAGGTTGGATTGGCTGCACCTCTATTTCTTAATTGTGCCATTTTAGTTCCAGTACTCTCCTAATGAAATGTCAAGGTTATAATAAATGATAACTAAGAACTCTAGATTCAAAATTCTGTAATATTCACCTATGAAATAAGCAGTGAACAATATTTTGAGTAATATAATATATGCTTATCTTTATGAGTAATACAGTCTGAATAGTACATTATGACACTTGTTCTGTGAAGTATGAATTATAGTTTAGTCATCAAAATACTTAGGTCACCTATGTGATTCATTCAAACATCTATGGGATAGTTATCTTTGCTTAAAATATCCAAGTTCAAGCCAGGTGCTGGTGGCTCACACTTTTCATTCTCACTACTTATAAGGTTGAGCTCTGAGGGTCTCAGTTCAAAGTCAGCTGGGCAAGAAATTCTATGAGACCCTTGAGCTAGTAGTGGTTCAAGTGGTAGAGTACCAGTCTTGAGCAAAAAAAGCTCAGGGATAGCACATAGGCTCAGTTCACTGTCAGCATGATCAATCAATCCATCAATCAGTCCAAGTTCAGCAGACTGCATTTCTCTGTTTTAATTTTTTAAACAGAGAAAATGGTTAGAATGGTAATGTATGGTTGTGGTTCGGGGGTAAATGACTCTAGTGGCAATGGAAGAAAGAGAATATGGCAGGTAAAAAATTTGTGCAAAGCTGTAGCAGGGAGATAGGATTTGGGCAGACCCGTAAAGGATCAAAGTGATTCAAACAGACATGTGGGATTTAGGAAAGGTAATTAAGGAAGGAGATGGCACCCTACTTGGCAAGGGACATGAATGAAGCAGAAAGGGTGAAAGGGAATACCAACAATGAATTTGACTATGTACTCTCAATGGGGCAATCTGATAGCACAGAACTCGATGGCTGTGAAAACACTTAAGGAGGCCTTCGACATCCCTATTTATGAGCAAAACATGGTAAGACAAAGGTTTTGGAGAGTTAGAATTAGCCAGTTACCTAGAGGATATCAGAATGGAGCCTTAGAGAGTTGAAATGAACCAGGCAATGCAGGCTGATTTCTCACATGGGAAGTGTCTGAGGGGCACTTCCGGTGGTGGGCTTTGGAGTGTGTACACAAAGCACCGCTCTGCCTGAGAAAATGTCATCCATGACTTGACATGCTTGAAAAATCAACCTAATACAAAAGACAATATTCGCCTCTCCTGCAACAATGCTAGTTATTAAGTGTAGGCTTAATTTAAGTGAAACCCCCAAGAAATTACATGGACAAATGAAAGAGTTTTTCTGGTGAACTGTAATTATTTCATTTTGATAAGAGATTGTGTCTTAAAGTTATGTCCATGTCCATGAACATGATATTCTAGAATATAATGGCAGGACAGAAAATCTCACACCTTCCCATGTCTGTCTTACAATTTTAGCTGTGAACTGTTTTTGACTGGATGTAAAATATATAGCTACATTTTGCATTTTTTGAGAGCAGCATTTCACAGTTGGTTCCCATTATCAGAAGTGGCAGACAGGAAACTTACATAATGCCTATCTATAAAATGAGGTGGGTGGTCAGGAGTAGTTGATCTTGCTATTTAGGAAAGATATTAGGGGCCCATCAAAGTTACCTTGTCTGCTGGGTATAAACACTGAAGGTCATGGTTTTTCCAGTAAACTCTTCAAAATTCTTTGCGATACCAAAAATAATTCCATGGTATATCCCTGAAGATAGGAGTTTTTCTAATGTATTTAAATACATGAAGGTTGGAGGAGCTAGGAATCCATGGAACATTCCTCAATATAATAAAGGCTCTATATGACAAACCTACAGTTAACATTATACTTAATGATGAAAAGTTAAAACCATTTCCTCTAAAATCAGGAATGAGACAAAGATGCCCACTCTATCTACTCCTCTTCAATATAGTACTGGAATTTCTAGCAAGAGCAATAAGGCAAGAGAAAAACATAAAGTGGATCCAAATAGGGAAAGAAGTAAAACTTTCCCTCTTTGCAGATCCTGTATTTAAAGAACCCCATTACTTGAGCTGATGAAGACTTTGGCAGAGTAATAGAGTATAAAATTAACCCACAAAAATCAGTAGCTTCTCTATATGCAAATGAGAAAAGTGAGACTGAAATCAGGAAAGCAACTCCATTTGTAATAGCCTCAAAAAAAAAATCTAGGAATTATCTTAACCAAAGATGTGAAAGACCTCTGTAATGAAAAAGTTAAAAATCAAAAAAGGAAAAGAAAAAAGCAATTAAAGCAGATTTAAGGAGATGGAAAAACTTCCATGCTCCTGAATTGGAATGAATAGAATTGTGAAAATAGCAATACTGCTAAAAAAAAAACAAAAAAACAACAAAACTACCTGCAAATTCAATTTCATGTCCATCAAAATCCCAACAACAGTCTTCAATGGCATAGAAGAAGCAATCCCAAATTCATATAGAATAATAGAAGACCCTGAATAGCAAAAACAATCCTTAGCAGGAAGAACAGTGCTGGAGGAATATCAATACTAAACTTCAAACTCTACTACAAAGCCATAGTAATAAAAACATCTTGGTACTGGCACAAGAACAGACCTGAGGATCAATGGAATAGAAAAAAAAAAGACCAAGAAATGAAACCACAGACCTATAGCCACCTCATATTTAATAAAGGGGCTAAAAACACTGGATGGAAGAAAGACAGCTTTTTCAACAAATCGTGTTGGCAGAATTGGCCATTCGTGGGTAGAAAACTGAAGCTAGATCCTTATATATCACCATACACCAGAATCAATTCCAAATCAAAGACCTCAGTGTAAGGCCAGATACCCTGAAAATATTACAGGAAGATATAAGAGAAACACTTGGTCTCGTAGGCACAGGTCAAAACTTCATAAGTAAAGATCTAGAATCATAACAAATCACAAACTGGGTAAATGGGACTGTACTGGATTGAAGAGTTTCTGTATGGCAAAGGACATAGTTAGCAAGATAAATAGAAAGCCCATAGAATGAGAGATGACCTTTACTAGCTATGCATCAGGCAAGAGCCTCATAACTAAAATATATTTAGAGCTCAAAAAATTAAACACCCCAAAAACATATCCTCAAAGAAACAACAACCCAATTAATAAATGTGCTAAAGACTTAAAGAGAGACTTCTCAGAAGAAGTCAGAATGGCCAATAAACATATGAAGAAATGTTTAACATCTCTGGCTATAAAAGAAATGCAAAGCCAAATATTGAAATTCTATCTCATTCCAGTTAGAATGGCCATCAGCAAGAAAACTAACAATAACAGATGCAGGCAGGAATGTGGGAATGCTACTGTACTGTTGGTGAGAATGTAAACTCATTCAACCACTCTGGAAAGCAGTATGGAGGCTCCTCAAAAGACTAAACAACTCAAAAGACCCAACAATTTCATTCCTAGACATTTATCCAATAGACCACAAACCAGGCTACACTAAAGCTACCAGTAAAACCATGTTTATTGTAGCATTGTCTAGCATAGCCAAGAGATGGAATCAACCCAGATGCCCCTCAGTGGATGAGTGGGTCAAGAAAATATGGTATATATACACACAACAGAATTCTACACTTCCATCAGAAAGAATGATGATATACCATTTATAAGAAAATAGAAAGACTTTGAAAAATTATATTAAGTGAACTAAGCCAGACCCAAAGAAGGGTAAGTTGTATGGTTTCCCTTATTTGTTGTGATTAGAACATGACTATTAATCCACAAGTAAACACAATGGATGGTAAAAGATATAAAATTATACCTGGGCATGATAAATTAAACAGGACTCTAAACATTTACCCAGAGAGACTAAAGGAGGATATTCTTAGGAGAGGATCACAAAGACTCAATAGCTATGTGCATATGATCAGATAAAATAATATTTATGGAAATGGACTCCAAGAAATGGAAACAAGAAGCTTTTTATTTTGCTTTTTGTGTTTTTTTCCCTTTTGCCGCTGTTTTTGGTTTGTGTACTTTTTGTCTTGTATGTAAGTTTATCTGTTTGGGGGAGGGTAAGAGGAAGTACAGAAATGGTGGGATAAAGGGTGAACTAATTCAGCAATGACACTCACTATACACTATGCGGAAAATGAACTATACAACTTATGGGGGAGGGTGGTTGGGAGGGAAAAACTGAGAGAAAATGAGGGAAGATTAGCATTGTTGAAAAAATGTACTTATTACCTGACCTATGTAACTGTAACCCCTTTGTATATCACCTTTAAAATAAAAATAAAAAAAATACAAAAATATAAATACATGAACTGGGATATGTTTTGTTTTCTGTAAATTCTTCTTCCTTCTCTTACTTATTCTGTGTGCCTTCTCCTCCTTGTTTTCTCCTCTTTCTCTGCCTTCTCTTTCTTCTTCTGTTGAGACAGTCCTACTATTTAGGCCAGGCTAGTATCAGATTCATGACCTACCTCAGCCTTCCTAGTATGGTGATTACAGGTATGTGCTATCTTTATATCCAGATTCTCTGCAAACCAACTTGAACTGCACATCTCACCTGGCCCTGGCCAATGCAGAATGTATGCCTTACCCAGAAACAGCTACTTCCCCTTCTCTGCTGTTTCCACTCATCCTGCAGGGCCTGGCAGGGAAGCAGAAGGCATAAAGGACAGACTTCCATGCCCTGCTTATAGCTGTGAAAATTAGGCTTGTTCACATGATTTGGCTGTGAAACTTCCTTGGACTTCCAAACCCGGAAAGACCCATGATGCACATATGATCACTATAGAAAGTGCCTCTTCATGATACATATGGCCAAAATTGTAATTAAAATTTTGCTTCAAGTTATCTTCCCTGTTGAAAGTTTAAAAGGTCTTTTGCTTATCACTGCACCCTAGTTCTAGGCATTGAGTAAGCACTGAGGGACAATTGACATGGTATGCCTATAATGTTGTCATTGTGATTATAGCTATTCAACATGTGTTGGATTTAGTGTTTTATTGAATACTAAGTGACTAAAATCACAGCAGCCTACCATGTGATAAATATAAAATATATATATGGTTAATATAAATTTTCACCCACAAAAATTACTTACAAATGAGTCATTCTCTGGCTAGCTATCAGATAGCTATTGAACAACTCTTTGAAGATGTGTACTGGAGTCAGTGCCGAGGGCTTTTCAGAGGGAATAGAAGCAAGATCTTTGTTTGCTTTTACAGAGGTGGACTCCTCTGAGGGAAACCAGACTCTAACGTCATGGTCAACACCATGGCACACACAACGAATTATGGCAGATGTGAAACTAACTAACTGTCACAGAAGACAGAAACGTGTCAGCAAGGCTCAGGGAAGCCAGGGGCAGTTTTAAAAGCCATGAAGCAGAGCTGGACAAAGGCATGATCGACAGGGAACAGGTGTAAGGAGGAAGAGAGCATGGTAGGGAAAAGTCCTTGTCCAGGTTGAAGAAATAAAATACTTACAATGTGTTTCCTCGAGGCTAAGAATAAACTAATGATAAGACACTATGAACTGGGATAACATTGCAGTATTCAGATAAATAGTATTTATCTGAATGACCGATGAAGATTGTAAAGTTAGCAGCATGAAAATAAAAAGCACTGGGTATTTGGATTTGGAACATTGGGGGTGACTATAAAGAGACAAAAGAATCAATGTGTATAGCATGTGAAATGGACAGATAGTGGCCAAATGCACCCAGAATCCATGGCATGTAGTTGAGAGTAAAGAAATAGATAGCACTCCACGCAGTGCTGGAGTGATCCACATGGGGCGAGGTGAGTCCAGACATGAGCTAGTGATACCCAGTTGAGTCAAGGGCAAGTACAATACCTGAATGGTGCACGGTGAGAAAGCTAAATCACAATGCTCTATGCAGTCATTGAAAGATGACACGTGCATTCATAAAAATCTTCCAGCTCATGGCTGCAAGCAAACCTCAACATTGTGCACAAATCCAGTCTCTCTAGCAAAACCTTTCCTGACCAACTCCTCCCTTTTGGGGTCAGACTTCTCCAGGTTCATCTTTCTAACAAATCATATGAAACATTGTTGTATTTGTTTCATCTCTCTCTTCTCTCTCTCATTACTAGACTGAAACTTCCAAGGTTATAGGGCTCTTGTTATTTCTAATAATTTTTCAAATAAGAAATAGTGCACACATTAAACACACCCACACCCACACACACACACCTAACACATCAATAGATAAAACCACTTCATTGTAGGAGGCTTGTGTTTGTGAAGTGTTTCTCACAACAGTTTGTTGGAAAATTATGAACTTTGTTTTTTGTCGGTTGTAGGGCTTAAACTCTGGGCCTGGTCACTGATCCTGAGCTCTTCAGCTCAAGGCAAGCACTCTACCACTTGAGACACAGTACCACTTCTGGGTTCCTGGTGTTTAATTGGAGATAAGAGTCTCATGGGGAAATTTCCTGCCTGGGCTGGCTTTGAACCACCATCCTCAGATATCAGCCTCCTGTGTAGCTGGGATTACAGGCATGAGCAACCGGCACCTGGCTACTATGAACTTTTGCATAGTCAGGAGGGCCCCTAAATGAGGAAGGAGCAAGGATGCTGGCTGACAAGTCAGAGTTCTCAGAGACTCAGCTGTGTTGAGCAGTATGGCAGTACGGGCGGCTGTGGTTGGCTTTTCCTTCCTGTCCAACTTCCAATGCGAATGATATGCTGACAAACCACGACATCTATACTGAATTTAGAAAAATCAACGAACCACTTAGGCAGGGATTCTTGAATAAAGGTACTGGAAAGTTGGACCATTTGTGAACATCACTTCATCAGAATGCCCTGTAAGTCTCACTGATGGGAAGTAAGGTAGAGTAACAATGTCATTCCTGAACACCTAACCTGTGTGAACGTTGTGCTGGAGCAACATGCTCAAGATGTTACAGCTGGTTGGGGTTGATATGAAATTTGGGTTCTGACAAGCTGCACCAGAAATACCATATGTAATTGGAAACACAACTTCTACACTCAGAGCATGTAGGAAGGAGATACTGGGTATGATAGCCTTTTCTCACATAGACCTGGGGTCACAGTAGAGCCTAGTATATTGTTGTAATGAAGATCATGAGATAAACTAATAAAATCTCTGCCAGGTATCAGTGGCTCATGACTGTAATCCTAGCAACTCAGGAGGATGAGATCTGAGGATTGCAGTTCAAAGCCAGCCCAGGCAGGAAAGAACTTAAGACTCTTCAACAACCTACCACAAAGGTGGAAATGGAGGTGTAGCTGAAGTGGTAGAATGATAGCCTTGAGCAAAAGAAGATCAGGGACAGTACTCAGTCAAACCTGGGACAAGTGTGTGCGCACACACGCACACACACACACACACACACACACACACACACACACACACACACACACAAAATCTCTTAGAGCGGTGTCTCAAACGGAATGAATGGACATCATTTCCCTGTTATAATTATCACAGAATATAACACAGAAATAATTATCACAGAAAATCCTGATGACTGCCAATAGAAATCTACTCAGGGTTCTTAAAGGGTAGGTCCCAGCATTTTAGCTTAACTTCAGATGTTGGACACACAAAAAAGTCCATTCATGGTGCCAGGAAGGAAAATCAGGTGGGTCTCCATCTCATGAATAGAAGAGTAGTCTCTGTCAGTGACATAACCAGCACCATATCCTTTGGCATCTTCTTATCCCTTCTTTATTTCTTGTAGATTCCCTACTTTTCATTACCTTTTCCTCTCCAATGAATTCCAAATGTTTATTGGGAATTCAGATCTCCACCCAAGCTCTAGGACTTCAACTTGAACTGTCAACTTAACAAAATAGCAATGACAAGTCATACAAGCTGCAGCCTCTCGTGATATGCCAGCCAATTTGGGCTCACTGCTGCAGGGATGCTAAGAGTGTACCCAACCTGTCCAAGATGGAATTTGTGAATTTCTCCTCTTAAACCATCTCCACTTCCCCGTAATCACTTTACAGTTCATCCTTGACATCTTTTCACTCAGCCCTGCTTATCCAAATCAATCCAAGTTCTCTTATTTCTATTTTCTCAAACTCACTGGATCAGGGCACATCTGCTTTTATTTAGGCAACATTACTCATTGGGACAACGACACAGATAATCTCACCATAAATGTTCCTTGCTTTTCTCAATGCAGCATTAAAGTGAAGCTCTGATTTCTTTCCTCCTCGATGAAAATTCATCAATGGCTGCTTAGTTCGCTAGCTTGCTGATTGAAATCCAAATTCCTATACACATCCTATACACATGGTTCCCCTAGAAACAATTCTAGTTCGGTCACAGGACCTTCTCAAATGCCTGCTTTCTTTTGCAAATAGTTTTTCTTTTTATCCACTTCTTCATTGGCTTTATATTCCTAAATCTCCTGGCTGTTTGAATATCTCTGCCTCACAGAAGTCTTCCCTGATTCTGGATCTGTAAGTCCTTCCTACCCCTCTCTGCTACCCCTGTCGTACATTGTACATCGTGCCACATTCTGGACCCAAATCACTATTCACTTGCCTGATTCACTTCTTTGTTCTAGATGTCTAATGCCGTGCTTACATCTGGATGCCACGTTGAATACTTGTGGAATGGGTGAAAAGTCTCTACTAAATTTTTATAAATAGCAATCGTACTTACCAACTAGAACACTACTCCAGCCAAACCATCTTCCAGGAATGTTTTTTATCCATCAGTCACCCTGGCCTCAAACAGTCAGGACAATCATACAAACGCGGAGAACAGAAGTGACCATCTTGGCCACAGCCGTAAATCAGGTCCATACAGAATGTGCCTTTCGCCAAATCTTACTCTAATATCTATGTTTCTCCTTTAAGAATGTTCAGAGCTTGGGTACTCAGAATTGCTTTGTAATGAATCTTTTTTTTTTTAAGACTTCAGCAAGAAAACATCTAGTCGTCCTCTAATTATTTATCATTAACAAAAGGTAGAGGGTGCAATTATTTTGGAATCAAAGGACATTCTACATCCACAGGGTGATTTCTACAAGAAGAAATTGCTGCAAGAACAACTTTCTTTTTTTTTTTTGTCGGTCGTGGGGCTTGAACTCTGGGCCTGGGCGCTGTCCCTCAGCTCTTCAGCTCAAGGTGAGCGCTCTACCACTTGAGCTACAGCGCCACTTTCAGTTTTCTGGTGCTTTATTGGAGATAGGAGTCTCATGGTCTCTCCTGCCCGGGCTGGCTTTGAACCGCGATCCTCAGATCTCAGCCTCCTGAGTAGCTAGGATTACAGGCATGAGCCACCAGCGCCCGGCTGCAAGAAGAACTTTCTACTTAGTCCATGGAATCTATCTTTTCTCTTCTACTCATACCCACCATCATCTCAAAGTAAAAAAAAAAATCAATTTCTAAATGAAACAGAATCATGTTAAAGTTGGCAGCACAAGAAATGAGGGGGAGGGGGAAAGAAAGATTACCATCTGGAAAAAGGAGTATTAATAACCAAAGAACTTCAGGTTCTAACATAAATGAAAGCTATCGAAACCATTTTGACAATATTCTTCTTGCTCAAAATTAACTGTGTTTTCTGGTGTTGGAAAATACATTGGGAGCTTCAAATACATTTCTTGAATTTGCTCAAAGTGATGTAGCAGGATGAAAAATTGACAAAGAACATTGCTTTGCTTTGGGAAAGAATGTGTGAAATTGTGTCATGCTAATTGAACCCTGCTGTGCGAATAAGAACTTGAATTGTGTGGAGTCTAAGAGAGAACATGTCTGTCTCTAAAGCTGAAGATTTCCTCACGAAGAATGGGAGAAAAGTCACACTGGGGGCTGTTCACTTGGCTTGGTACATTAAATAAAAATGACTATTGTAATGTTCCCTTTCTTTTGTATTTGGAAATGAAGAAGGAAAGCACATAATTTGTTCACTTCACTCCACGGATGCCATCTAGCAAAGGCAAGAGAAGAAAATGATTCTATTGCTATTTGCTGTGCTTGTGTGATTTAAGGGAGAAAAATATCTTCCTTCTTCTTCCCTCTTAGACTGAACTAGAATGCATACTTAATAGCATGGCAGTGATGCTGAAGATTTCCTTTCTTTACTTTTTGTCATTGTTGTCTTTCATCAGAAAATGCAATGGGAGTATTGACCCCCACCTCTCATGGTACAGGACTGTAAGATATGAGTTACAGCTCAGTGTTTGGCTGTGTTGTAAGGTAGAACCAGAAAACAGAAGAAATTCAATCTGCAGTGAGAAAGTGATGGGGGGAGAAAAGAGTAGAAGAGCTGGGTGCTGGTGGCTCATGCCTGTATTCCTAGCTACTCAGGAGGCTGAGATCTGAGGATTGCAGGAGGAAAGCCTGTGAGTCTCTTATCTCTAACTACCAAAAAGAGCCAGAAGCAGAACTGTGGCTCAATTGGTAGAGCACTAGCCTTGAGCACGAGGATAGTTCCCAGGCCCTGAGTTAAAGCCCCAGAATGAGCACACACACACACACACACACACACACACACACACACACACACACACACACAGAGAGAGAGAGAGGTGGCTCAATTGGTAGAACATTAGCCTTGAGCACAAGGACAGTTCCCAGGCCCTGAGTTCAAGCCCCCGAACCAGCACACAGAAAGAGAGGGGGGCGAGGAGGAAAAGAGCTTAAGGAACTAGGATAGTTAGGAGAAGGTTTTAGGTCCTGGTTCTCTCATTTTTGCATTCTAAAGATACATCAATGAAGATATCTGATATTTTTTTCCCCTGTTTTTGGGTCATCTTTTAGAATGAGTGACACTCATAATTTGAAACTATCTAAAACTAGACTTCCTACACTTTATTAGGCAAGGTGACATATTGAATTGACCTGTGTACTACTTTTTGCTTGGCAGAAAAAAGAGCTTAGTGAATGCCTGCTGGCTGAATGGACTATCGCTTCATCTGTAGGGCTGAAGTGATTGATGAACTACCCTTGTCATATCAAGCATCAAGCAAGGCAGGTGCATTTGAGGCCAGATGCTAATCCAGCATTAACTCCACCACTTGTTAGGGATGCCATCTTAGGTTGGGAATCTCTCAATGCTTCAATTCCTAAGTTTTGAAATAGGAATAGTATAGACCTCAAATAAGATTACATGTGAATCATTGGATGCAGGTGGCTCATGCCTGCAATCCTAGCTATTCCGGAGGCTGAGATCTGAGGCTCTCAGGTCTAAGCTAGCATCAGCAGGAAAGTCATGAGGCTCTTTTCTTCAATTAATCATCAAAAAGCTAGAAGTAGAGCAATGGCTCAAGTAATAGAGCACCAGCCTTGAGCAAAAAGCTCAGGGAATTCACGAAGATTTCATGTGCTTTCAGTGATAGGTGTGGAACAGTACCAGGTACATTTCTGAGCACAACTGTTATTTTTAATATCTTACATCTGTACTAGTCAAAAATCTAGGCAAAAGCACTGATAACACAAGTTTTCTGTTATTCTCTAATGATTTTTCATGTATATCTGCCTTATTCAAGAAATTGCTACAATTGGGGTCAACAAACAGAACAGGAAACAGGCTCTGAGCTACTCCCCCTCAAAAGGTTAGGAAACCCAGCTACACCGTCAGTGAAAAGCAAAGCCTAAAATTCAGATTACACTTACTCAAGTATTGTTAGCAAACCAAAAGTTTAAGACTGGAATGTATGGAAGGTGATATCCACTTATGAAATGATGAAGGCCCTTAAGGATACAATTCTAATACTCGCTGTTTAAACTCTTGTTTAGAATGAGAATCTCAAGAATTTGTGCTCTGGGAAATTTACAAGAGATTTTGTGACATGCTGGGTTACAGACACACATTTCAGTAGGTCCATACACTTTTCTTCTAGTCATGTAACTGACACGAAATTGATAGAAAATACCTATAATAATATGAAGAAGAAAAATCACTTACGATATCCAGATGCCTGAGATAGTTTTTTAAATTTTTAATTAAAAACAAATAACCCAACAAATTCTAAAACCAACAACTCTCTGCTACAACTTTTATTTTTCCTTCCTTTTTGTTTTTTGGTGCTGGTCATAGAGCTTGAACTCAGCTCTGTTCCTGAGCTTCATTTGCTCAAGGCTAGTGCTTTACTACTTGAGCCACAGCTCCACTTCTTGCTTTTTGCTTTCCTGCCCAAGTTGACTTGGAATTGTGATCCTCAGATCTCAGCCTTCTGAGCAGCTGAGATTATCGGCATGAGCCCCCAGCATCCAGCTCTCTCTTCCAATTCTAAGAGAAACCTTAATCATAAAATAATTTTGTATATTGTTCAGAACAACTGTTATTGTACTGGTGGCTGTTACTAAATTTGCAAGCCTGGTTCTATCCTTGATTCTGGATGGGCCTCATCTCCAGTAACCATAGCCAGGAAGAAGCAATGGTACTTTGTGTCTCCATTGTCTAAACTGATAAGCAGTTAGAAATCCAAAGAATGCCCGTAGTTGAGAAGAGTGAGAACTTAACTTTATTTAACTTTCCTATTTAATAATATCTATAAATCACAGAGTACTTCAATATAATTTTGGAATATAGTTTATACTTCAACAAATGCACATTTCACTACCGAAGTGGGCCGTAATTATCAAAGAGCTGCTAACACTACACTTCAAAGAACTCATGCAATTAGCTCCCCTCAGTCAGAATCTCTTTATGACTGTTATATTTTGTAATGACAAGTCCACTAAACATTGAGATTGATACTTCTTACCTAGGAGAGACGTAATCTGAATAAGAACCTCAGAGATCTCATGGTCTCTTCTATTACTATTTTTTTTTCTTACCAAAAACTTCTTAATTCCACCAAAAGTGTACTCTTTGCTATAACCTCCAGAAAGAATACAGTTCTCATGTAAATTTCTTATGAGAAGGCACCATAGTAAATTACATCCATCCAGAAAAAGACAAAGTTTCATTTTTATCCCGAACATTTAGCCACTTGAGAATCCTTCACTCTCAAGATGATGAAGAAAAGGATTGACTAGAGAGACCAGTTTAAATGGACAGTAACAAGGCTTCACTATTACTGCCCAGACCACAAAGATAACAATAGCAATATTGCCGAAATGGTAGACACTGTATTAACTGGAGAGGAGAGGGAAAAATAAAAGACCTTCCATTCATGCAGCCTCTTGGTATGTCCAAGACTATTTAAAAGAGCTATGCCATTCAGATTTAATTTGGGACTCCCTTTCTGAAGTACAGTATCAGTGGAAAGACATAGCTGAGGAAAAGAAATCCAGTTCACTTCGGCTAATACCAGCATTCCTCCTTAATCTTCCTGTTTCTTGTGATGAAAAACATTGCTCCATCACTGATACTATTTCTCTAAGAGAACATAAAGAGTAGGGACTGAGTCAGTTTAACATAAAACTCAATATTTTATTTGTATCTCAGGAATTATAGCTGTCTACAGTGTTCAGGAGTGTTTTTTCTGCACTTTCATGGATTATCTGTTGCTTATGAACAACATAGCTAAGATGTTAACTCGAAATGATTTCTAAGGCAGAGGCAGATGCTAGGAATAGCAAGAGTTCTTTGGAGATGTAATTAGTATCTTTCCCACTCTTCCCAAATGGGCAGAATTAAATAGAGAATATATCTATTTTTCTTTTTCACTTAAAGTTTCTGTATCCAATGCCTATGCTGATTTTTTTCTTTCCAGCTGTATTTACATTTTATGAGTCACACAATCTTAAATAATGTTAATGAAATAAGCAGAATTAAACACACAGGCTTTGTTGAGGGCCCTTCCTGTACAGTTTAGCATAGCAGGTAGATGCAGTTTAAATATTTGGTGCTTCTTACAAAATTCTAACAAGACAACAGATAGGTGGTCTACTTAGTAAGTTAAGTCCATGGCAATCCTTAACCAGACAAAAAAGGAATCATCCCTTTAATACTTTAATCCGATGCAAGGAAGACTTTCAATTTCCCCTGGGACGATTAAACAGTTTGATTATCTCCCTTTAACTTTAGTTAAAGCGCTCTACTTCTCCAAGAATAAAAAAAAAGGAGACTCCGAGTTCCATCCTGGAATTCTTGATGAATTGGAAACAAACTTATCTCTTATCACCTACCCTCCCCCCCCCCCCCCACTCCCCAACCCCTCTCCCCAGGTCCGGGTCCCCAGGCAGTCACCAGCCATTCATATACAATGTCAATAAACAGATGCACTTACCGGGCACACCACCAGCAGTTGGGAAATGCTGGAGAAAGTTTCAGCACACACAAAAGCCAGCCACCCTCAGCCTCTGCCACCAACCAGCTGCACAAGTGGCGGCCGGCGCAGCCCCGGCCCCAGCATCCTCGTGTTATATAACCTCTTATTAATAAATATCACCCATCAAACTGCTACCGAGCTGGAGAGGCGCTAGAGGGCAAGAGTGTCACACACAAGACCCGTCGCCAAGGGGCCCGGCTCGGGTGTCACTTGGGAAAGACAGACTAACTAAGCTGACTAATAAATCACACCGCGCCTGGACGCGCCACCGGCAGCTCGCAGTGTAAAGATGATCGTAAAGGTCCATTTTCCCGACCAGCCGCGGAACTCAGAGGCTCACAAATACGCAGAAGCAAAATAACTACACCATGCAAAAAAAAAAAAAAATGCAGACAAACTTTCAGCCTTCTATTTGCAAACCCGCTTTTTTTTTGCATTGTTTAAATACACTTATATTTAAACTAGGATGGGGAAAATAAAAGGTAGACTAAAGGAACGTGCGCACTGGCGGATCTCCCCGCATTTCCAGCTCGCTGGAATCGGTCCCCACCGTGGCGACACCTTGCACGTCGCCGGGGTCGGTCACCCACCGTGATCACCTCGGGCTGCAGCTGTCCGCGGGCATCCTGCTTTTTCCCTCGCGTCCTCCGCATCCGCCGCTCCGGAGGCGACTGAGCGGGTCCCCGCGCCGCGCTCCGGGCTGGGCGGGGCCGGCGGGCGGGCGGTCCCTCCCCCTGGCGGCTGGGTCCCCGCACACCCCGCCGAGGGGCTGGGCGGGGCGCGTCCGGGGACCCGGAAAGCTGCGCTAGATAGATCTTGCGGCCGGCCGGGGACCCGCCTTGGGTGCTCTTCCCCAGAGGTGGTGGTGGTGAAGGGGTGCCTGAGTCTTCCCCATCCTCGGACCTCCTCCGCTGACTCTCAGGCTCCGGGTCTCCACTCGGAGACCCTGGGGACCCGCCCAGCCTGCTTGCTCCCATCGCTTCTCCCAGTGCTTCTGGAGAACAGGAGCCCCGCGGTGTCGCGGGGGAAATGGGTGCGGGTCCCCGGGCGGCTGGCGCACCCGCGCGCAGCCCCGCTGGTCGTGCGCTCTTGTTCTTGGCGCTGGACAGGGCAGCGCCCGGAGACCTCTGGGCCTCCCGTCTTGTCTGCCCGCTTGGGTCAGCGGAAAGGCCATCCATCCATCCACGATCCACCCATCCACCCATCCACCCATCCATCCGTCCATCCATTCATCCATCCATCCATCCATCCATCCATCCATCCATCCATCCATCCATCCACCCACCCACCAAAGGACGCTTTGCACTCCAGGTGTGAGGTTGGGCGCCCCGGCAGGTGTGATCAGGAGCCGAAAGAGCATTGATTGGGCTCCACTGACTACACGGGAGAGTTTGCGCTAGTGAGGGCTCTTTTATTTTATTATTTTTAGTGCCAATCCTGGGACTTGAACGGAGGACCTGGGCACTGTCCTTGAGCTTTTTCACTCAAGGTTGGCACTCTATCCCCTGAACCGCAGCTCCACTTCTGGCTTTTTGGGTGTTTATTTGGAGATAAGAGTCTCCTGCACTTTCCTGCCCAGGCTGGCTTTGAACCCTGATCCTTAGATCTCAGCCTCTGGAGTAGCTGAGATGACCGGTGTAAGCCATGACGCCCTGCCAGTCAGGGTCTGTTTAAAGGTAACTCGTTAAAGCCATTTGTGGCTCGGTGTCCCAGAGCCCCTCTTGGTGTGGATTCCACACCCCTGCTCCTTTGGGAGGGCATGGCTGCCACCTACCCTGCAGTCCAGTTACTTGCTTTACACAAAGTCCGGCTTTGCTCTGAGCAGCAGGGGACCCAGCTCCGGCCTGTCGCAGCGTTGTCCGCCTGCCAAGGTGCTGGGGTAGCATGCCACCCGGCCTGGGCACCATTCTGAGAGGTTTGGGGCCCCACTTAGGCTCTTGGAATGGACCTTTCACAGAGAAGATGCGAGCTTAGAGCTTCTGGGTCACCGTGTGACCTCTGAAAGTGACCCTGGCCTCCAGGGAGCAGACCAGGGGGTCAGGGGGAAGATATACCCTCTGGTCATGTTGCCTCTGAATCCGCACACACAAAGCCCAAATGGCCGCTGCAGGCTTGGATACTGGAGTTCAGACATTCCCTTCTGGCTTCAGGCCGAAGGGAATTCATCCATGAGAACTGAAAGAGATCCAAGTGATTGAGCAATCCAACATTCTGAGTGTATTAGCTTGATGAGATCATGTAGATGGTAGAGAAAGACTTCATTTACAGCCCACTGTCCTTGAGTTAATGGGAACTGTTGTGTCCTGTTGCCATATTTTGTGTGTGTGTGTGTGTTAGTTTCAGTATTGGGGATTGAACCTAGGGCCTTATGCACACTAAAGAAATGCTGAGTGAGCTACAATTTCAGAAATTGAATGCCTGGTGTTCTTGCTCTTGGTAGAGAGGAAATTGGACAAATGCACATTCTTTCCATTCCTGTATTTCTAAGTGGGGAGTCACTCTTGTGAGATTTGTGCCTTTCAAGAAATGTAAGGCTAGTTCCAGTCTGGCAGCCCAGGTTTGCAATCCCAGCCATTCAGAAGTAGAAGTAGGAAGCTTTTAGTGATCTAAAAAACAAGCTAAAGCAAAGGACCCAGAATGCAATCATGATACTCAATGTACACATGTGCAAAATGGTACCTTGTTATTGGAGGTGGTGTTGGAAGGGATGAGGGAGGAGGGTTAGAGTGATGGAAGGGATGACCTTGAACAAGATGCACTGTATTCACAAACTGACATATTGAATTGAAATCCCTTTGTGCAATGACTTAAAAATATTGGTTTAATTTTTTTGAAATAGTTGTACAAAGGAAATGCCATTCAACAAAGTAGTTTAGGAATGTATCGCATCTTGATCAGTGTCACCCCTGTACGATTTTTTTTTTTTAGAAATTAAAAACCCTGCACAAAGTTCTGGGAGTGTGGCTCAAGTAGTAGAGCACTCAAACACGAGGCCTTGATTTCAGTCCACTGGGAAAAAAGAATTCAGAATTGACTTCATTTTTACATGCTTGCCTTGAAAGCTTCCATCCATTCATTATTTTAGACACCTGAAATTATATTGAAAACCCCTTTGTACAGCTACTTCAAGAATAAGAAACAAAGGAAAAAATTATTGAACACTCACACACATGACAATGGAAATGCAATAATACTGAGAAATAAAGAGGGGGGGGTTGCAGAAGGATTTCCAGTGCTTCTCATGTGCTGATGTAGTGGTAGCAAGCCAGTGCTACAAGATTGCAAAGATGGACAAAATTCATGACTTCATGTATTTCTAATGGCTCCAGCATGCGCAGGAAGGTTTAGGAATAACATTCACTTCGCTTTCTCTTTCTTTGGGCAAAAAACCCCCAAACCCTGGTAAAGGGATTCTTCAGAATAAGGGATTCCATGTATTGATGACTGTCTGTTGGAGTTTCTTGGCATGGCATAGACAGGAGGCAATTGGATTGGAGGTGTAACCAAACGTCTTAGTGCTTTGCCAGCATGGTGTCCTTAGCTTCAGCTACTTGCAAACAGCCACTTGGAAGCGGGGACAGCATAGGATTATGCCATCCTTTCCCTGTGCCTTATCTCATTGCTCCATGCCACCAGCTTCCATCTGTGACCACGTGACATTAAAGGCAGTGCTTTGATATGTTATTTATATTTCCTTCCACTTCTGGGCAGCTTCACCCATCTCCTCGGGGGCAAGAAGGACACGCAGGGACATCAGCCTTTGGCCCTTTGCCCTCCTTTTCTAGGATCCTTTTTTGATATGGGGACATTATCCAAGGAACAATTCTCCCTCTAGGGAGACATTTCAACTTGGTTGTAGACAACAAAAAAACCCTAATAAAGGCCTTCTGGTCCAGGGTTCTCCTTGGTGAAGCACTTCAAGTTGAAGTCATCTCCAAATGAGCTGGTGCTCATTTGATAGTGGGCTGGATTTAGTTTTAATTCTGAGTATATCATCTTTTTATAACCACCTTTGAAATTTGTAGTATTATTGACAAAACTATTGAAAGAGGTGACATTGAGCAAGATATATTGCATTCCTAATCCACCTTGTTAAATGGCAACTCCTTTGTACAACAACTTAAAGATAACAAAAAAATTAAAAATTGAGCACTTGAATAAAAAAATGAAAAAAGCTCAGGCTTCTGTCATCTTCTGAAACTTTGAGGCAATATGAAATATTTTTAAAATGAGAGGCTTATAAATTACAAACCCACAGAAATATTCAAACGAAAAGAGAATAAAACTATCCACTTTTGAATAGTGAAATAACCTTAGCCCCTCTAACAAAAAGGCACTACATCACTCATGGTGATAACTTGTGTTTTATATAAATTAAAAGTCTACTTCTATGTGGTGGTTTTTTATTCTAAAAGGCTTTAAGGAAACTCATTTCAATGTACAGAATTTTCTTCTATTTTTCAATGTCTAAAATTAAAGCCATATATTATTCTGACACATTAAATATGTAAGCTCTTACAAAGGACATGTGTTTCTTTGTTCGAAACAACTAATCAGTGTGAACATCAGAGTTGATATTAAACCTGCAGCTTACATTTGTGGTAATTAATGTCATTGTTAAACAGCTTAAAGGTAATGAGTGAAGGTACAAGATAAATTATATTCTGGTTAGCAACTTCTGACTCAGCCTAAGAAAATGTATCCTGGTTCTATTTACTGTCTCAAAATATGTCAGAGTGAAAGTGGACCCAAACCATTGCCTTTCTGTGAGTGATCTCATCTTAATTCATGAAATGCCAACTGAAGGCTAAGTAACTATGTTCACCAGTACCACCTACTGGCTCATCCATCCATCTGGGTTATGCCTTCAGAGTTTCTGATTCAGGTCACAGGTGGGTAGTGAGAATTCACATCCTACTAGCTGGGCGATAGGGATGCCTGGGTTGGTCAATCACAGGATCAGATCATTCTGGAGAATAGAGAACTGGATATGTCTTTGGCAATAAACATGTATTACTATGTAAACTATTTGGTTTTCCAATCTGATTCTGTTTTTCTGGATCACAGTAAGTATACAATGTATTCAGCATTTTAGTTCATGGTTCTCTATAGTCAGCTAGGTAAACAAATAAAAGGAAATGACTTATTTAGATCCGGAAGCAGGACAATCTATGCTGGTACACTCTTTTTGTGCTAAGGACTTCCTCTATCTCTGGTTCATTCTGTTTACTGCTTGGAAAGAGAGCTTTGCATATCAACAGTCATTTGTACACACAAAAGAAAGAAAAAAACATTATTTTCTTAGTTTAATAGGTATGGTTTACACTGTATTTACCAAAATATCATATTATTTCATTGTCTTTTTAAAAATGGGTTTGCTATCTTTAAGTAGTTGTACAAAGGGGTTTGAATTCACAATGTCAGTTTATGAGTACAACAAAATCATATCATTTTATTATCTGGAAAAATTCTTAGCTTAAAAACCCATCTGTATTATTATCATCATCATCATCATCATCATCATCATCATCATCATCATCATCATCATCATGTTGTTGTTATTGTGCCAGTACTGGTGCTTGAACACAGGACTTCATGCTCTTCCTTGGTTTTCTCACTCAAGGCCAGTGCTCTACCACTTGAGACACACCTCTACTTCAGGCTCTTTGCTGGTTGGTTGGATAAGAGTCTCCTGGACTTCTCTGTCCAAGTTACCTTCAAACTGTGATCCTAACATCTCAGCCATTGAATAGCTTGCACGGCAGGCATGAGCCACTGGCGCCTGACTACATATATTTTAAAAAATAATTGTGTTTCAATTTTGAAATTCATTTCCTCAAAAATGGCTTTTTTTCCTCTATATGAGACTAGTTTAAGCTCTTATGTACTGATTATAATCTATGCGGTTAATTGTAGCCCTTGAGGGATGACTATTTGGCAGAAAAACATACTCATATCTGTTGGTTTAGCATAAACCATTGGAATAACTTCGGTTCTCTCTTAACTAGGAAATACAAGCTGCCATCAGTATGTAGAACATACTGTGTGAGTCTTCAAAGCTAGCTCTTAATATTCAGGCAGGACCAAACATCATTAAGGTGTTTCTTTGATCTCGCTTGCAACATTAAAACATCATTTTATAGCTTGGCTCCATGCGATGAGTACAAGAGAGATTCACTGTGAGCACAAAATGGTGATTTCTCTTTCAGTTTGTCTGGAGACAGGATTCCTGAGAACTCTAGAGTCCATTCACTGCCACTTCGCAATGTTTCTTTGTTATCTCTCATCCTTGGATTGCAAGAAGTTGAAGAAAATAATAAATATTCAACAGATATTGTATGCATTAAGTTTGTTTTGTTCCTCTGAAAGCATGTTTTTGAAATAGTGATATGACAAGTTATGTATGAGTATATATATATGTATATTCTCATATATATATGTGAGAAAAATATATGAAAATTAAAATGCTTTATACATCATGGATTGACAAATCCAATATTCTGAAGCTTGAGGCATTTTTTTTGAATTCTCCACTAAACATTTGCATTGAGTTAGAGAGCTGTGAGCAGAAAAACAGTTGCATAGGATAAGGGGTAATTTATACATCTGGTGGGTGTTTTTTCCCCTCCCAAACACAGAGAAACACCCTTAGTAGTAATAAGAGGAATTAGATACCAAGAACTCTTTTCTCCCGTCACTAAAGTGTTGACACATCATCTTTGGCATTCTGAAAGAAAAGGGAGTAGTTTTTCTTATTCATTTTTCTTAAAACTTACATGAGGTTGGGTGTTGGTGGCTCCTACTTACGATCCTAGTTACTCAGAAGGCTGAGATCTGAGGATCATGGTTTGAAGCAAGCCTGGACAATAGTGTCCATGAGACTCTGATCTCCAATTCACTCCTAAAAAGCCATAAGTGGAGCGGTGACTCAAGTGGTAGAGCACTATCCTTGAACAAAATTAGCTCAGGGACAGTACTTAAGCCCTAAATTTTTTTTTTTTTTAAATTTTATTTTATTTTATTTGAGAACATACTGTACAGAGGGGTTACAATTACATGGGCAGGATAATGCATACATTTCTTACCAAGCATTGCAGCCTCCTCCTTTGTTTACCCTTCACCTCCCTTCCCAGCCTCCCCCCTCCCTCCCAACCAATCATACCCCCCCTCCCCCCCCCCCACCGACATTGTAAAGCTGGTTTTGACATGACATTTTGTACTTCTCATTGTTTTAAGCCCTAAATTTAAGCCTAGGACCAACCCAAAACAAACAAAAAAATGTACTCTTGGGTTCCAACAAGCACACTGAAATGACATGAAATTATAGGAACTAGTGGTGAGGCCCAAAATATTGTTTTATTTTGGTTTTGGTGTGTGTGTGTGTGTGTGTGTGTGTGTGTGTGTGTTGGTCCTGGGCTTAATCTCAAGGCATGGGCACTGCCCCTGAGCTTTTTATTGCTCAAGGCTAGCACTCTACCACTTGAGTCAGAGCTCTACTTCTTGTTTTGTTGTTGTTTTTAGTGGTTACTTGGAGATCAGAGTTTCACAGACTTTTGATTGTTGGTGCTGGCTTTGAACCATGATCCTTAGATCTCAGCCTCCTGAGTAGCTACGATTATGGACATGAGCCATCAGCACCCAGATCCAAAATATTGTTTTAATCACTGGGAACTATAATCATTCACAGAATATAGCTCAATCCTCTGGAAAAAGAAGTAAATATTTGCATTACACTTTCTCATCACTATGACAAGACACCTGACATGGACAACTTTGGAGAGGGAGAATTTATTTTGGCCTAGGCTCTCAGTCTGTAATCCATGTCTGTTGATTTGGAGCCACACAGTGAGGCAGAATATTATGGTGGCAGGTGGGTGTGGCAGAGACTACCCACCTCAGGGCACACAGAGAGTGAGAGGAGGGACCAAGTATGCTTTAAAAAGTCTCCCCCACCCCCACTGGACTGGGAATGTGGCTTAGGGGTAGAGCGCTTGCCTCACATGCTTGAAGCCCTGGGTTCGATTCCTCAGCACCACATAAACAGAATAAGCCAGAAATGGCACTTTGGCTCAAGTGGTAGAGTACTAGTCTTGAGCAAAAGAAGCTCAGGGACAGAGCACAGGCCTTGAGTTCAAGCCACAGGACTTGCGACCCCTCCTCCCCCTCCCCAGTGACCTACTCTCTCCAGCCATGCCCTTTCTAGCTTCCAATGCTAGAAACAAAGTGCCCAACACTTAAACATGTGCAAGATGCTTCCTATTCAAACCATAACAACACTGATTGAACCGATGAATTCTGTTCTTAAAATTGTCTCTTTCCTAAGCCTTTAGGTAAGATGTATTTACGAATTAATCATTGAAAGATTCTATTAGTAATTTGTGCCTATGGTATTTTGTATAGATTACATATCCAGAGCTTAAATCTCTAGACGATCAGAACCTCTAAGAATTATAAAACTTGTCAGAGCTTTGTATTTATAGCAGAAGAAAAAAGTTTAGCTTGGCTTTATAAAGGGCCTGGGGTGGTAACAGAATTATTTTTTATTTCAACCTGAGGACTCTGGGGGTAATAAGTTTATGGTCCTCTGTGGAAAAAATCTTTACTGTTAATATAGAAAATTATTATTTTCAGTATAGGCTAGAGTTTAAACCTAAAGGAATCCAGGAGATCCACACCAGTTTAATTTGTATCACCTTATGTAGTAAAATATATGGTAGCATTCTTTGATGTTAGTTTCTCTCTCTCTCTCTCTCTCTCTCTCTCACACACACACACACACACACACACACATTTAGCTAGCAAATGAGTACAATGGAACCTTCCAGAATGTGAACTGGGAATAAAATATGCATGAAAATTCAAAGGGTTATTCAGATATAGAAACATTTTTTAAGATGGAATACTAAGTTTGAGTTTGAGTGTTTGGGTTTTTTGTTTGTTTGTTTTTGTTCTTTTTAGGCCAGTCCTGGAGCTTGAACTCAGGGCATGGGCATTGTCCCTGAGCTTTTGTGCTGAAGTCTAGTACTCTACCACTTGAGCCACAGCTGCATTTCTGGCTATTTTTGGTAGTTAATTGAAGATAAGAGTCTCATATGTTTTCCTGTCTATGCCGGCTTTGACTAATGATCCTCAGATTTCAGCCTTCTGAGTATCTAGGATTACAAGCATGAGCCATTGGCCCCTGGCTTGAAGTTTTAGTTCTGTTAATAAGAATACATAGAATACTATACAAATCGAATTGAAGGGGACTGGGAAGGTGGCTCAGTGGTAGAGTGCTTGCTTAGCATGCATGAAGCCTTGTGTTCGATTCCTCAGCACCACATAAACAGAAAAAAAAAGCCAGAAGTGGCACTATGGCTCAAGTGGTACAGCGCTAACCTTGAGCTGAAGAGCTGAGGGACAGCGCCCAGGCCCATAGTTCAGGCCCCACAACTGACAAAAACAAAGCAAACAAAAAAAAAAAACAACAAAAAACAAATAGAATTGAAAATCTTAGTGTGAAAGCAAATTGAACATAATGCATTCATTCCCCTTTCTACCTCTAATAGGACTTTATCTCAACTTCTTCTTTAAAGGAATTTAATCTCTGTTCCTCTATTAAACTACAATTAGTAAATTTAGTAGATGCAATCATAGCACATCTTTTGACTTCTTTCTAATTTGTATCTGCAGCTGTTGTTTTCCTCGTCTCGATTAATTGCTATGAGAGTTCTGAGTTCTGATGGAGGTAGTCTTGTCCTAATATTCAGGCTCTCCTTTCCCCATAATAATAGTGTTTCAGGACACATGGCTATTCAGAAAAGATGGCTACTTCCTCCAGTAGTGAGTGGCTCAGCTGTAAGGGCTATTTGAGGGACTAGGGGCTTGTTTCTGGCCCTTCCCTCTGGGTAACAACAGTGGAGATGCCTCCTTGGTCTCAATCTCTTGAAGTTCAGACCTTTATAAAATACCCTCTCTGTGGATGAAGGCAAGATATGTGATTTCTTCTAACCCATAGAGTGTGGCAGAGATGAGAAGAAGTCAGTCATGTGTTTGTGTTACCTTCCATAAGACTTCATTATGCTAGAAGAGCTGGTGATCTCTCATGTCTGATTTGATGTTGTATGTGGCTGCATTGGAGAATCTTTTGTGGAAAACATCTGCATGAGGCCTCAAGAAATGGTGGAGAGACTTGGTGTGCTGTTGTTGCCTGTAGGATCAACAGGAAGCAAGAAACTGAGGTCTTCATCCTAACTGGAGATGAATTCTGTTCTTCACTCACTCGAATCAATGTGAAATTGGACCGATGCAGCACAAGTAACATCTTAATAACAATACTGTGAAATCTCAAGCAAAGATAATAATTTGTGCCTGTAGTCCTGACCCATGAAAGTCATGAAATAAACAATGTCAGTGGCTTTAAGTTGCTAATTTGTGGTCATTTATCATGTGAAAATCAATCCACTCCTTCAGTGGCAACTGGCACATGCTTTAGCTTCTCTTTTATTCACATCTTTTTCCATCATGTGGCCTAGAACTCACGACTTTACTGCATCAAGGAGATAAGGATCATATCTGGTTCCCTGATATGAGCACAAGCATTTATTTTACTTATTGGAGTCATTGTTATTTTACATTTTCTACCACTGGACATTAAATTATTCCAAATAATAGAGCAGATATCACTGAGAATTTGCTTTATCTAATGGTTTAGTGTAATAAGAATTCCTATTAATTCCAGGTGATTTTGACAATAAAAATGGTGCCATTACTGTGATGTACTCATTATCATGTGCTCTGAAACACTCTCTATTACCTTTCTGGAGTGTTCTTTTTAGTATCTTGATCTACCTTTTTGAAAACGAAGGCCTCCATAGCAAATATCTGTGACATTTAAAGGTCATGGCTCTTCTGTCTACAAGATAAAGTTTGTTGAAAGCACTTAAACTATCTGGTTGCAATCTGAAAAAAGATTCCAGTCAAATAAACATGTAGTGTAAAAGGGAAATGTATCCCATCATTTAAAAACCTTCAATTTAAGTAATTAAAAAGTCTTCATTGCAAAGGACATAGCTAGCAAGATAAATAGCCCACAGAATGAGAGAAGACCTTTAGTAACTATGCATCAGACAAGGGCCTCATTTCTAACATATACTCAGAGCTCAACAAATTAAAACTCCCCAAACCAAATCCTCAAAGAAACAACAACCCAATTAATAAATGGGCTAAACACTTAAGGAGAGACAACTCCAAAGAAGAAATAAGAATTGCCAATAGACACATGAAGAGAGGTTTGATATTTCGGCCATAAAAGATATGCAAAGCAAAACGACATTGAGATTCCACCTCACCCCAGTTAGAATGGCCATTATCAAGAAAACTAGCAATAGTAGATGCTGGCGGGGGATGTGGCCAAAAGGGAACACTACTGCACCATTGGTGGGAATGTAAACTCATTAAATTACTCTGGAAAACAGTATGAAGTTTCCTCAAATGACTAAACATAGAGCATCCCTATGACCCAGCAATCCCACTCCTGGGTATTTATCCAATTGAACACAAACTCAGCCACACTAAAGGCACCAGCACAACCATGTTCATTGCAGTATTGTTTACCATAGCCAAGATATGGGATCAGCCCAGATGGCCCCCAGTGGATGAATGGATCGAGAAAATATGGTATATGGGATTCTGTGCTTCCATCAGAAAGAATGGCATTGCCCCTTTCATAAGGAAATGGAGACTTGAAAAAGAATTATACTAAGCAAAGTAAGCCAGATCCAAAGCGATAGAGGCTGCATGATTTCCCTCATTTGTAATAACTAGAATGTGCCAATAAATCTATAAGTAAACCAAATGGATGGTAAAAGACAAATAGTTACATGGATGTGATAATTATACAGTACTCTAAACATTCACACAGTGAGAACAAAGGAGAGGATCACAAGAGCTCAATAGCTATATGCATATGATCACATGAAATGATGTTTATTGAAATGAACTATAAGAAATGGAAACAAGAGGTTTTCTATTTTTTTGGGGGGGGTCCGGTCATGGGGCCTGAACTCTGGGCCTGGGCACTGTCCCTCAGCTCTTCAGCTCAAGGCTAGCGCTCTACCACTTGAGCCACAATGCCACTTCTGGCTTTTTTCTTTGTGCTTATGCATGCAAGGCAAGCGCTCTACCACTGAGCCACCTTCCCAGCCCCAAACAAGAGGTTTTCTATTGTGGTGTTTTCAGTTCTTTTATATTTCTTCCCCTTTTTTCTTTAGTTTATTCTCTTCTGTCACTGTTTGTAGTTCTGTACCCTTTGTCTTGTATATAAATTTATCTGATTTGCGAGGAGAAAGGAAAGAGGAAGCAGAGAAAAGGTGGGACTGAGGGTGAACCAATTCAGCAACGAAACCCACTAGACACTATTTTGGAAATGAACTATACAGCTTCAGGGGAGGGAGTCAGGAAGGGAGAAACTGACAGACAGTGAGGGAAGGAATGACATTGTCCAAAAAGAAATGTACTCATTACCTGACTTATGTAACTGTAACCCCTCTCTACATCACCTTTATAATAACAATAAAAATAAAACTCAATCTTAGTAGAAATGAAAGTCAACACTCAGAGGTTGTCATGTTGAGGAGTGCTTTATAGAGAAATGGAGACTATGTGCAGGTATGACTTTTCTGAGATGTTCCCAGGATAGGCAAGTGTTTCTTTGTACTACAGAATTGATGGAACTCTCATGAAAGGATCACCTAATGCATATTTCCCATATTCCATCCCTTGATGGAATACTTATAACTTTTTCTTAAGTTTGATAATTTCTCATAATTATACTAGAACCATTAGGAAACTGAGAAGAATTTTCTCAATAGAAAATTAAAGTATTGGAAAGAGTTTTAAAAGGTGAGCTTGTAAAAAAATCCTTTGTTTCTCAAGCTTAAAACTTTTAAGATCTTCTTAGATCAGGCACAGTGGCTCATGCATGTCATCAAGAAGACATCTAGGAAAGAGGTCAAAAGAGTCACAGTTCCAAGCAAAGTCTGAACAAAATAAAATTAGTGAGACCTCTCTTTCAGCAAACTAGCTGGCTGGAGAGGCACATATTTGTAATCCTAGATATGCTGAAAGCTATAAAAATCATTGTCTGAGACTTGCTCTAGACAAAAACTTGAGACCTTACCTGAAAAGGTACACAAACTAACAAGAGGCAAAGGTATTGTTCAATGAAAGACTACTTTGAAGGCCCTGAGTTCAAACACCAGTGCCTCCTCATCAAAAATTTGAATGATGTTCTAAGCAGATTGACACGCTGTTACTGGAGGTAGAAGAGAATACTGCAGAATGGGTTGAATGGTTTTGATACCATTCATCAATGTGTAATGATGAAGATGAACCAGCCTGAGATCTCATCACCTGGAGGGTCAGAACCCCACACCCGAGAGAGGTGAGAGAAGGAGTTATAGAACACATTCCCTACAAGTCCAACACTCACAATCACTTTGGTTTTGGTTGTATGCTAGAGTTAGGATGTTCTTTATACTTTTCTCTTTTATTTTCCATACAGTAAATGGAGATAAGGGTGGAATACAATAAGATCATTCAATTCATGAATATGCAATGTAGCAATCATATTGGAGAGATGGAACTTTTATTTTATTTATTTTATTTTATTTTTTGGTCAGTCATGGGGCCTGAACTCTGGGCTTGGGTGCTGTCCCTCAGCTCTTCAGCTCAAGGCTAATGCTCTACCGTTTGAGCCACTTGCTGCTTATGTGGTGCTGAGGAATCGAACCCAGGGCCTCAGGCATGCAAGGCAAGCGCTCTACCACTGAGCCACCTTCCCAGCCCCCGGAACTTTTTTTAAAATAGATTTTTATTGTAAAAATACTGTACAGAGGGGTTGTAGTTACATGAGTAAGGTAATGAGTCCATTTCCTATTGAGCATTGTTACCCCCTTCTTTGTTTTCCCCTACCGTTCCCCATCCTCCCCACTTCCCCAACTCCTCCCCCTCAAAGTTGTAAAGTTCATTTTCAACATAGTGTCTTGTCCAGGGAGATGGAACTTTTAATTCCTTATCATTTCTTTAAGCTTGGGGCCTTCTCTAGTTCTTCATAGAATATATGACAGGTTATTGTAAACTAAGGTCAGCCTGATGTGCTGTAGATCATGAAAAAATGATGCCTTAACTATCTTTCCCATGTTTTTCTTTTGTTTTTTTAAAAATTATCCTTCAGTAGCTGAACTATCAATTCAACTTATCAGTTTATGCATACAAGCCTTTTGATCAATGTCACTCCTTCCATCATTCTTCCCAATTTCAAGTTACCTGGTTCCATTTTCACAGCTGTACATTAAATATTATGACTGCATTTACCTCCCTTCCTGTACACTCTTCTCCCCTCCCCTTGACCTCACCCCATTATAGACCATGTTCCAGTTTCTGGGGTTAGTACTAAGTTTTAAGTTCTTTCTCTTATTCCCAGTACCCTTCACCTTTTCTAGCCTCTAGTTATTACTATTCTACTGTCTTCCTTTTCCTTTTTTTTTTTTTTTTGTATGAAAGTACTTAGGGTTGAGCCTTGAACTTGCTCAGCTTGCTTGCTAGAACTGGTGTTCTATCACTTGAGCCATACCTCAAGCTCTGCTTTTTGATGGTTATTTTGGAGATAAAATCCAAGAAGCTTTTCTTCCCAGGTTGGTCTTAAACTATGATCCTCCAGATCTCAGCCTCTCAAATAGGATTAGAAACTTAAATCAGAAGCCACCAGTCAGATCTTGAGTCATCTCTCTCTGGTGTGTGTACCACAATGACATGGAAAGAGGCTAAATGACTTCTGTGTAGCTCAGCATTCCACCACTCCCACAAAGGACGCTGTTTCTACTTATTAATGTCCATAATTGGTGCTTAAAAACTCAGTAGATGCTGTCCATTTCAATACGTTCAACTTTGATTGACACCTACAGCGGGTGCTGTGAAATTCAATGTGTTCAACTCTGAAAACCCTTCATTTAAGATTGAGCTTGAAAAGTGCACAAGAGTCAAAGTACAGCAAAAGCAATATTGAACTCAGAGTCAAGTCATTTATTTGTTTCTCCAACAGACTCAGAGGCAGAAGCTTTGGGAATATTTGAAATCTGCCCAGACCAGATTGTAATAGCAGTCTTTGGTGAGGGCCACATTGAGAAGCTGCACTGATACCATTGCTCCAATCGATTCCTATAGAGTGCAATACATAGAAAGCTCACTTCCTGTTCCACTTAAATTTCTGGTCTCTATAACATGAGACCATGACATAGTTAAGAATTTTAAGTGTCTTTCATTCCCCTGCTCTTTTGATCCCATTAGTTCTTAAGTGCCGTAATTTAGGATGCAATAACTTTTTGGCTTAAGTTATTAACATCTCTATCAATGAAAAAGGTATAACCTACAAGTAGATGAATGCTTTAGCTCATGAACATGAGAGCCATGTTTTATTATTTTTTTCCTGTGCTCTTTTCTATGTAAAATTTCAGAAGAATTTAATGCCATGAAGCTTCCCTTCCCAGAGAGACCATGATGCTCGTGTGGTGTTGTTGTCTTTCAGGGATATGGACGTAACGGAGGGGAGGGACATGTCCACTTTCTATGCACTGTCACCTGCCTATTGATGCTGTAATGATTCCACAGCTGATTTTTATATCAGCGAGAATTTGGTGCTGGAAAAAAAAGAATCCACTGTAAACACGACTAGGATGATTGAAGAGCCTTGAAGAAGTATGAAGAGAATAATAAAATGAAATTATTGAGTGAGGTGCTAAAATTAGAGGCAATGAAGCATCTTGACTTCTCAGTAAGCACTACAAACTCTAGGGGAGAAGTAAGGCTTCAATATAGAGTAGTATTTCAGCTCCATTTCAAAAATAATGTATCATCGCTTGTTGTTAATATTTTCCCTCCTCCCTCAAGCAGGTCTCGACTGAATTGTAGGGAGAAAATACATGAATCATGCATGCAAACAGAGAAAATGTCCTAGGGAAGAGTTTTGGTTTTGTGTGAGGAGAGGACTTAAACTCAGGGCCTGGGAGCTGTCCCTGAGCTTTAATTTTCTCCAGGCTAGTGCCCTACCACTTGAGCCACAGCTCCACTTTTTGGCTCATTTGATAGTTAATTGGAGATAAGAGTTGCAAGCGTTTTTCTTCGCTAGGCTGGCTTTGAACTACTGTCCCCAAATCTCAACTTCCTGAACAGATAGGATTACAGGCATAAACCATCAGTGTCAGGTTTAAGAGGGTTTTTTTTGTTTGTATGTTTGTTTTTTTTTAAATGCAGAGGTCGAAAGTAGAAAGTAGGATGCTGATTGGAGTCAGTTATTCTTTGCATTATTATCTGAGATGCAACTGACGGCTAGGACCAAGACTCTGTAAGTTCCATTCCTGTTCCTGAAATAGCTTCACAGTTCTTAAGCCCACGCTATCACACTGGAGAGATCCTATTAACATTTTTCATCAAACATCATATTAATAGGAAAAACAGAAAAAAACAGGCCATTTCATCTTGAGGTATTTATGTAGAAATAGGGAAGAAAAGAACAATTAGATTTGCCTTGGGAATAATGTCATGTTTGTAGAGCTGTTATTTATATAACATACTGGCTGAAAGTCTTTCTTCTCTCTCTACCATATAGTGCTTGTCTAATCTAGAGCCCCAAGTGTACAGTTAGCTTTAGTCATTGACTTTCAGTTCAGGAGGGAAATGATTTTTTTCATATCCTAAAAATACATATTTAAGGTAATGAAGTTAAATGCAATTATTAAAACATCCCCAATTTCCTACTTAAATATTGGCTTTAAACAGACACTAAACAAAGGCCCAACTTTAGTGTCAGAGCATCACATGGAAAATAATTCTGTTTTTCTTATCAACATACATTAGGAAATAAATTGCAATGGACAGCATGGCAAAAACCAGCAATTTGCATCCCTTTTCCAAGTGTCCTGTTTCTCTAAAAGACCCATTGATTTGACCTTGTTATGGGACATATGCGAATGTTTAACAATGGAGTCTGCAGTCTGTTTCTAATGCTTCTTAAAATCATTTACAATAGGTAAGCAAGGGGGGTGTCCACACAAAAAGACAGAAGTGTAGTGAGACACACACATGTGCATGTGTGCACGCTCTCTTTCTCACACACACACAGAAAGAAACAGTGAGTGCACAGAAATGGTAGCATCAAGCACATAAACACATTATTAATTATTAAAAAGAATTAAAGCACAAGCCGCTTGTTGTAGATATCTCTCAGGCATGCGCATGTAAGTATTTCCCTCATGGAAAATGATTAATTGAATTTGATTCTGTTGTTACATTATCTAATAAAAATATTACCTGTGGAAAGGCACTGGTGGCTCATGCCTGTAATCCTAGCTACTTTGGAGGCTGAGACCTGAGGATAGACGGTAGTTTAAAGCCAGCTAGGGAAAGAAAGTCTGTTAGATTCTTATCTCTAATTTATCACCAGCACAAAATGGTAGAGTGTTAGTATTGAAAGAGCTCAGCCCCATGACAGACTAAAAAAAAAAAAGTATTAATTGTGGTACATTTGTAATACAAAATACGAAGTCACGAAGTGTTTGATAGAAGAAAGATTTTGTTTTGGAAGATGAAATTCCTGGTCATCTCATTCCTGCTTTTTTCTAATCCCAACAGCAGCCCTTTGGAACGTTTTCCTAATTGCAGATTAGTAGAAGTGAATATGTGCCTTTAGCAAAGGAATATCTCTTTCTCTTGTCCAATTGCTGCCATGTTTTTTCTTTTGACATCAATCTTGTCCAAAATACTCCTATGAAGCTGCACCTAGTGCAAATGGCTGCACCATAACATGATTTATGTACGTTTGTGTGTGTCCCCAGTAACTTTTCAGATAAGACAAGAATTACTGTTCTATGCGGGAACACATTCTTCCCCTCTAAATTCATTATTTGTAGGTTTTTCAGGGCTTGATAGAGATTTACTGAATATGTGGTTTAATGGATTACCACTGTGTTTCCACTTCTGGTATCTGTTGTATAATTGATCTTTGCAGTAGCCCTGTAGGAAATCTTAATTGCATTCCATGTTGTCTTGTAGAAGCCGGTATTTACAAGCTTTAGCTAGTGTTTTAGACTTGGGCGTTATATTGGAAGATTTCCAATGGTGTGTGTTGTCAAATTTTTGCTCTTTGCAACTTAACTCTCTGAGTCATTTGGCTTTTTCCCGCATGTATCATTTTATGAGGTCACTAATGAACTTTCTATTAAGGCACTTTGGTTAAAGCACTTCAGCACAAAGCATGGCTTTTAGGGATCAATAATTATGGGGAATAATGCATTAATAGAGAATAGGATAATTCATCATGAATTCCACAAATGCATGCCATCATGTGGTTTAATGGACAGGCTAGTTCCAATCTAGGGCTCTGTAGAGAATTATCATTCATGGTTTGACTACTGTTTTATCAGAAAGTGCCAAGACAAAGAATTAAGAGTTTCTTAGAAGACAAAGAAAGGTTGTGTGATCTCACCCTTTAGCCTCAGGGAAATAGTTTGCATAAAATCTGTTCTCTGATGCTTTTAAGTCTTGGGTTGTGGAGGTCCTTTGATTTTTCCTGTTTGATTCTGCTGATGTGCAGAAAGGTCAAATGGGAAAGACAATTAAGGAATTTGGATGCTGAAAGGCTGAGTGGTTCCCAGACTTAAGTAGTGAATATTTCACTGCTAGAAGAGTTGCATGGCTCTCCATATTTGAGTCAAAAGAAAACTCCCAATAAAATTGTATTAGAGATACATAGTAATAGAATTGTCAATCTATTTAGAATCTTAAGATTTATTTTAAGACACTTTAAAAAACTATATTAATTTGATTCTGTATTGAAAGGTCAAAAGTAAACTAAAGCCAGGCTCTGGTGGCTCACACCTGTAATCCTAGCTACTCAGGAGATCTGAGATCCGAGGATCACACTTCAACAACAGCCCAGGCAGTAACGTCTGTGAGATTCTTGACTCCAATTAACTACCAAAAAAAGGCTTTAGTTGTGGCTGAAGTGGTACAGCATTAGCCTTGAGGAAAAAGCCCAAGGAAAGTGTCCAGGTCCTTTGTTCAAGTCTCCGGACCAGAAAAAAAAATGAAGGTCTCTCATTTTTCTTTGCTTTTTGCAGATCAGTGAACTGGGTTCCTGTACCTTGTCCAGCAGAAAAGAGCTCATTTCCTCAGTTACAGGGATGTGAACCACATTTCATTTCATTTAAATGATGAAAACATCAAAAAAGCATAGAAATCAACAAGCTGTTGAATTTTATATCCATAGATGATTTGTTTTCTTTTTGTACTGGTACTGGGATTTGAACTCAGGGATTCAATTTATTGTTTTGCTTTTACATTCAAGGCTAGAGCTCTTCAGCAATAGCTCTTCTTTCAACTTTTTGGTGGTTAATTGGAGATAAGAGTCTCACTGACTTTCCTGCCCTGGCTGGCTTGAGACCTCTAACCTCAGATCTCAGTCTATGATTACAAGTATGAGCAGCTGACACGTGGCAAGCATCCTTCTCTGAAAAGAAAATCTAAATGGCATGAAAATTATTACAAAACCTCCAAATGCACATATACAGACTTTTGTCTCCAGTTGCTTAGAAAAATATCTATCTACTCTTTCCATGTTGTCTGGGAATTTATAAATTCTTAGCTGTTCAGAGCAGGAAAGAGATTGCCTTCTTTGTGCAATTGTGAGCAGGTTCTAGCATGAAGAAATAACATCAAATTAAAACATTTGACTTTCTGATTATTACATGTTACACATTATTACAAACTGAGTTTGGTACCACCTGATCAGCTCTATTCAGCACATTTTTCTACATATTTATGTATGCATGTGATATAAAGCAAAAGGAAAAATGAATATTTTATGTATGTGCACTTACAAATATACATTATATCTATAGATGTATGGGGCACATATGCACATGTACCTATCGGTCACCTGTTTCTGGCTTTCCATTGTAACTGGGATGAGGTGCATGTTACCAACACACCCTGCTTCTTCCATTAAGAGTTTGGTGGTCTTTTCTGCCCTGGGCTATCCTGGCACCAAAATCTTCCTAGTCTCAGCACTCATGTAACTTGTGATTCCAGGCACACTCCACCGATTCCAGCTATGACTTGCAAAGTGGCCGGGGGGAGGGGGGGGGCGTGTCTCACAAACTTTCCTGCCTGAGCTGGCCTCTAACCTCAATACCACCAATACCACTGTTCTCAGCCTCCTAAGTAGCTGGATTGTAGGTGTGAGACACTTTTACCCAGTTGGAGTTTAACTTTTCTAAAACCCATATCAGCCAGCACCAAAGCATAGACTAGAAATTGTGCTAGAAATTCTTTTCAAAGCCTCTAAGCTGCTGTTTTTTCCTCCTTCTCCTTCTCCTCTTTTTCTTCCTCCTCCTCTTATTCCTCCTCCTCCTCCTTCTTCTCCTTCTCTTCTTCCTCTTCCTTTTTCTTTTGCTTTTTTTGACAAAGTGCAAAGACGTTTAGTCCAACAAAATTGAATGCAAATAAAATACTTAGTACAGTAGCTCACCTTCTTTCAGCATTCTAAAGATCCCTCTATTGCCAGTCCAATTTAAAATTATTTTAAAGACAAAGAAGGTGGAAATACATTTAAACAATGAATGTTCACACTTGAATAATGCCTTTTTCAACTCTGGAACTTAAATTTCATGTCATTTAGGGCCCAGTGGGTCATGCCTGTAATGCCAGCTTCAGGGATGGAGATTAGAACCATGGATTGAGAATTGGATGGTGCAAAGAGTTAGTGAGATCTCATCTCAAAAACAAGCCAGTTCAGCTACCCTTGCCTGCACATGACATATCCATGATCAAGGTGACTACAATAAATGCAGGAGTGAAACTCTATGGAATAAACCCTTTGAACAACTAACAGATAGCTCAGCCACATAAATGTAGGAAGCTGAAGCTATATTTGGCTTGTGTGTGAGGGGTGAGGGTAGGTAGAAGGAGTAGGTGAATAAAAAGTGGACAAATACAGCAAGGACAATGTCCCTATGTGATAAAGGAAGTGGGGAATGGGAAATGAGTCTGGGGAGAGGGCTGACCATACAAAGGGGAAAAATGAAAGAGATGATGCTGGCCAAGGAGCACTGGACACATAGATGGACAGGTTAAATAAATGGAACATGCCCCTTTGTGCAACCTGTCAAAGATGAGAAAAAATAGAATAATAATAGAAGTCCATAAGACTCCATTTTCAAAATAATTAGTTAAAAAGCCAGACTGGAGGCATGGGCCCTGCAGAGCAAGGAAGCCAAGAAAGTGCAAATTCCAAGTTCAAACCCTAGTACCAATAAGAAATACTGTTGGAGGATATTTAAATTGGTACAAAAACAGCAGCTAAAGAAACACAAAGCCAGATGTGATGGTGCGTGCCTGTAATCCTAGCTACACAGAAACAAAGCCAGTGAAATGCAAGAGCCTTTCTCAAACAATTAACCTAAAGCCAAACGTGCTGGAGACATGGATTATGTGGTAGAACACTTGCTTAGCAAGTACAATGTCCTGAGCTCAAAATTTGCATATAGCCAGAAAAGAAAGAAAGAAAGAAAAGGAGAGAGAAAGAAAGAGGAAAAAAAGAAAGGAAAGAAGGAAGGAAAAAAGGAAGAACCTACTTTCTTTGACTTAGCTCTACAGACTGTTTCAGAACAAAACCAAAACACCATGCAGAAAATGCTTATTGAACCATTGCATATCTATTCTGAACATACAAGGAATCATCTCTAGGAAAACATCCTTCATGTGGTCTAAAGGTAAATACTTTCTACCAGCATGTAACAACATGCTGGTAGAAATCAAGAAATTCTTTCTCAATATCTTTTTTTCCCCCAGTGTTCTTGTGCTGTTAGTCTTCTACTTTTTATTTAGGTGAAAAAATTATTATCTAACTGATTTGGTATGCCAAATATAATGCTAAGTTATTTGGCCTTATTATTATTCAAATGAACACATTAAACAATAATGAGTCTATGTAAAAAAACTTTTAAATAAGCATAAATGTTAAAATATAGCCGAATACCAGCAAGTTCCCAGTAAGTCTGATTCATTAAATATGAATTCATACATCTCTTGGAAAATAGTTTCACACTACGGATTGTAAAAGATAGAAAAGCTTGTGTGTGTGTGTGTGTGTGTGTGTGTGTGTGTGTGTGTGTGCCAGTACTCAGGCTTGAACTCCAGGCCTGGTTGCTTTTCTTCTCAAGTCCAGTACTCTACTACTTCAGCCAGAGTTCCACTTCTGGCTTGTGGTGGATAATTAGAGATAGGAGTGTCTCAGATTTGTCTTCCTGAGCTGGCTTTGAACTGTCACTTTCTGATTTCAGCATTCTGAGTAGCTAGAATTAGAGACGTGAACCACCACCGCCTGACAGCTCTTGTTCTTTGGCATTGCCCCTCTACTTTTGGAAATTTACCTCCAAGACATTCTTCAAACTGTAAAGCTCAGCTGTTCATGTTGTAGCTAAGAATAAAAAGAGAAAGAGGAAGAGGCTTAGAACCATAAGAATAACCTCTTGGAGCCACCTCAACAAGTTGAAGATGATGCCTGGATCTGAGGGGACATTTAGCATCCAAACGCTAGCTCAGGCTTTATAATCTTCATTTGATGTTATCAACTGGGTATCTCTGTGGCTTCTTCTCTTCTTCGTAGGACAACGAGGTTTTTGGGTGCAGATTTCATCTTGAGATCCTTAATAATTTCCATCTGATAAAAGATCCCATTTCCAAATAAAGTCCTATTCTGAAGTTCTGGCTGGGCATAGGTTCCGGGGGAATACTCCTCAGCTCCCCATGGAAAACAATACCAACATCAGCACTGAATGAGATGGGTTAAAAACAAATTATTGTAGACCACATGAATGGCAAAATATAATAAGGGAAAAGGATCCAATTTTATTCAGTAAAAGAAAATTTAGGGACTAGAATTCTGGCCTAAACCAATAGTCCTTCCAACCATGGCACACAAACAAGAGTCACTTGCCTTCAAGAGACCACACAGGCTTGGGTGATATTGGACTGTAATAAGCTAATTTCACAATCATTGCCCATCCAAGCATATTACCCATAGGACACTACAGTAGCGTGCATTTCTCTCATAGTTCAGAACTGAGTTCAAATTTCCCTTCTCTATAAAAACACAGGCTAATGTGCAACCTTGCCTTTTGGAAAGCATGCACATTTTGAGCTTCTGGAACTATCATTTCATGTCTTTATTATTTCTTTGATCTATTGGCTTTTTTAGGGAAAGAGCTGTGGTTAATATTTCTTTGCAACCATCACCATCCTTAACTCTCATACATTCACTAGATAATGGAGTTCATTAGGTGTCTGGCTCTTTATTACTTTCTTCCTGGTGTTCCTAATTCTCTATTTCTTTTTTACACACACACACACACACACACACACACACACACACACACACACACACACACACACACCACATGCATACACACATATTTAAAATACAGGAATATTTTTTTCCCTCTGCATATTCAGCCTACACAAATTCTTCAAGACCTGCTCCATGAAAATAACAGATCAAAAGATAGGTTTTTTTTTCTTCTTCTTCTAAGTCCCTTGGCAGCTCAGGTACAGTAGACGGCTTCCTTTTGTGTTGAGCAATATTGCCAGCCTACCTGGACAGCTTCTCTGGCTTCACAGTTTAGGTTGTTTTATCAGAAGTAAATGGCAAGGAGTTCTGAGGAAGTGAGAAATGAATTTCAATTTGATATACAAAGGGATCCTCTGGGTATCAGCTGATGCTCTTATGAGAGTTCATTGCTCTTATTCAGTTCTCTTTCCTTGCTGTGCAACTTTTATACCATATTGAGACTGGAAATAAGATGAAAGGTAAGACAATTTCAATCTTACGAGCTTTCAGCTATATTCCGAGAAAAATTGTCTTTCGTGTATAGGTTCAAGGACCATGTTCACTGATTTCTGTTTGGCTAGAAAGGGAGAGGGCAGACTTAAGCACAAATGGAGCCAAATATCAGTGATTTTTTTTTTTAGTCCTAGAATATTTTATGAACAGAACATTTGAACAGCTACCAGGAATTGCTTAAGCAATCTTTATATGAGCAGACTGTCAGATATTTTTTGTCTTATCTTTGACTTAGTGTAGATACTATTTCTTTCTAGATCTGAGAAACAACAGCCACTTTATTCTTATACTAAATACCTCATTATGTTTATTTGTGTGTGAATGTGTGGTTGTGTGCTGGTACTAAGTCTTGAACTCAGGGCCTCATCGTATCCTTTGTGGAATTTTTGCTCAAATCTGGTGCTCTACTACTTGAACCACACCTTCATTTCCCTTTTTATTGCTAGTTAATTAGAACTAAGAGTCTCTGGGATTTGTCTTCTGCACTGGCTTCAAACAGTGATCCTCAGATCTCAGCTTCCTAAGTACCTAGGATTCTATGCATGAGCCACCAGAGCCTGGCTCTCGTTGCATTTAATTATTCTTAATCCAAAGTACTATTATTAAAAAACACCTGTAAAGAAGTATCTTATATTTGCTTGAAAAATTGCAAGTTATTTTCCAAAATTGGAGTTAGTATTTTTCTCTTAATCCTAAGTTAAAAACCATCTGTCCTTCAAATTCAAAATCGGTTTCTATACAATTTACTGGTTTATTTTTCAATATATCAATCTTCCATCATTTCTGCTGCTTGATGTATATTTACACAGGTAAACGCTCTAACTACTACTTTTAAGGTGAGCAGCACCTAGTTGTGAATAGCTGTGTAACATGGATAATTTTGTCATTTGTGGAGTTTTCATGAGGGGAGAGTATTGGGGATTGAACTCAGGTTCCTTGATCATGCAAGTATTCTACTGGGTGCTCTACTGGGTAAACCACATTCCTAACCCTTTGGTTTGAACTTTGTGTGTATGGCGGTGGGGGGGGGGAGGGGGAGGGAGGCTGTGGGGGGTTGTTGGGCACTGTCCCTGAGGTTTTTGGCTCAGGGCTAGTGCTCTGCTACATGAGCCACAGCTCTACTTTTGGTTTTCTGGTGGTTAATTGAAGATCAGAGTCTCATGGACTTTCCTGTCCAGGCTGGCTTTGAACCATGAACCTCAGTTCTCAGCCTTCTAAGTAGCTGCAATTATAGGCATGAGTTGATGGAGCCTGGCTAATTTTATATCTGATCTGATTCACTCATGAGCACTCCCTTTCAATCATTCTAGCCGCTTGTTTTCCCTTACACGTTACCTATGCAACACAGGTTTGGAAGGAAATAACAACTTTGTTACTGTAGTAATATCCAAATTCCTTTTTTTTGGGGGGGGCAGTGCCAATCCTGGGTCTTGAACTCATGGCCTGGGTGCTATTCCTTAGCTTTTTCAATCAAGCCTGACACTCTATCACTTGAGACAGAGCTCCACTTCCACTTTTTTGGTGGTTCACTGGAGGTCAGAGTCTCGCAGACTTTCCTGCCTAGACTGGCTTCAAGCCTCGATCCTCAGATCTCAGCCTCGTGAATAGCTAGGATTACAGGTGTAAGCCACTGGTGACTGGCTGGTAATGTCCAACTTTCAAACTCTGGGAAGAGGAATGTGGAGTCTGAGGCCCATATTTCCTTCGATGTTTTTGTGGTTCTCATGACTCGTGAAGCCAGGGTGGAGACGGATCTCAGGGTTCTCTGCCCCTCATTTTGTGTTCCTGCCACTGCAGCAATGTCACTCATGGCTTCGATTTCTTTCTTAAAGGCAACACAGAAAACTAGAACTTTAATACCATCTTATCCTATGGTGGGAAAGGAGGGAAAATGGATGGGATATAGAATAAATCTGAACATCTGTGATTGTAAGATGTAGCATGCTCCATGGAGACATCAGATGTCAACTTCCATATGAAGCTATGATAATCACACACTGGTTTTTGGAGTGCTTGCCATCTGCCAGTTACTAGATTTGAGCATTCGTTCTTTTATTTATTTTTATTACCTGCTCACAAAATCCAGTGAAATGATTCTATTTCCTTCCATTTCTCAGCTAGGAAACCAAGGTTGAGTGGCAAAGTAACTAGCAATATATCACCTGGTTCAATAGCAAAAGAGCTGTGATTTTCCTGAAGCTCTGGTCCTGAAGTAGACCTGGTTCTTATCTTGTTATACTGAAAAAAACATTAGCCTCGGCCTTTCCTTTCCTTGATGGTGTGTTTCCACAACACTGGTGTCCCTAACATCACAGTTCTACTGTGCTATATTGAAATCCAGAGTGAACAGTTTTTGTTTTGTTTTGTGCTGGTTCTGGGACTCGAACTCAGGACCTAGGTGCTGCCCCTAAGCATTTTTATTCAAGGCTGGTTGGTACTCTACTGCTTGAGCCATAGCTCCACTCCTAGCTATTTTTAAATTTTTGAATGGTTAATTAAAGACAGAATTTCCTGACTGAGCTGGCTTTGAACTGTGATTCTTTATCTATATATCTATATATAATATATATAACATATAATATGTTACATATTATATACATTATATATGATATTTAATATATATTATATATTAATGTAACATATATTATATATTATACTATATAATGTATATAATATATAATATATGCACAATATATTATATATGTTATATATACATATATATGTAATATATGTAATATTATATATATTATTGTAAAGATACTGTACAGAGGGGTTTTAGTTACATGAATAAGGTAACAAGTACATTTCCTATCCAGCACTGTTACCCCCTCCTTTGTTTTCCCCCCTACCATCCCTCTCCACCTCCCCAACTCCCTAACTCCCCCCAAAGTTCATTTTCAACATAGTCTTTCGTACATCTCATTGTTGCAATGGGTCAACCTGTATCCTTGTTTCAGCATTTTGTTATTTCGAACTTAGAACTCAGCTTCCTGAGTAACTAGGATTACAGACATGAGCTGCTGGTGCCCACCCAGCAGAGTGCAAGTATGCTTTACTGCAAGAGGCATCGTCTCAGTTGTTTTCCAGACGCCCAGCTTCTTCAGTCCAGGTCTCTTTTCCTCTTGTTTCCACAGTTATTGTACTTGACAGCACATCTTAATAACTCTTTTACACTCCGAGCCTGCCTGCCTTCTTCCTTCCTTCCTTCTTCTTTCTTTTCTTCCTTCCTTTCCTTTCTCCTTTCTCCCTCCCTTTTCTTTCTCTCTCTCTTTCCTTCTTTCCGTCCTTCCTTCCTTTCCTTCCTTCCTTCCCTCTTTCTTTCCTTCCTTCCTTCCTTCCTTCCTTCCTTCCTTCCTTCCTTCCTTCCTTCCTTCCTTCCTTCCTTCCTTCCTTCCTTCCTGTCCTGGGACTTGAACTCAGGGCCTGAGCACTGTCTCTGAGCTTTTTTACTCAAGCTCACAATCTACCACTTGAGCCACAGTTCCACTTCCAGCTCTCTGCTGGTTAATTGGAGATAAGAGTCTCAGACTTTTACCCAATCTGACCTTGAATGGTGATCCTCAGATCTCAGCCTTCTGAGTCTCTAGGATTATAGGTGTGAGCCACCAGTGTGAGGTTTCAGTATTTCTTTCTATGGGGAAGGACACGTGCCAGTCATGACTCGGATGAAGACAGAAGGGACACATCAGCTCCAGCTGCAAATGCTCCAGTGACCACCTAGACTATGCTAACCATAAATAGTTGGATTCGAGAGGACAGAGGACCTAGGCTCATGGCTGGCACACTGGTTTGAGTATACCAATAGGAATTTTGTGATGTTTTCACACAGCTTTTTCTCATTTACCAAAAGGTTCCCATAAAGATAAACTTTTCTCAGAAGTCAACATCGCTGTCTTTCTTCCTTTAACACTTAAAGAAAAGGATTCAGACAGAACTTAGGATTCCAGTACTCTGGAATAGACTGGAAGTGGACTTACAGCTGGTGTTTGAGGGTCTCGATTTCTGGGCCTCTCCTCAGGTGAGCCTCCTACCTTCTCACACACAGCAATCTCATCAAGCTCCAAAGACCGGATCCAGGGAAGTCTGAAAATTAAAGTGAAAATAACTTTTGAAAGAAAATGAGCCAGGTGCCAATCCCTCATACCTGTAAATCCTAGCTATCCATGAGGCTGAGGTGTGAGGATCACGGTTTGAAGCCAGCCTGGGCAGGAAAATCCATAAGACTCTTATCTTTAATCAATTAACTACCCAAAGGCCTGAAGTGGAGCTGTGGTTCAAGTGGTAGAGTGCTAGCCTTAAGAGAAAAATCTTAGGGATAGCACCCAGGCCTTGAGTTCAAGCCCCAGTACTGGCATACACACACACACACACACACACACACACACACACACACACACACACACACACACACACACACACACACACACACACAGAGTTCAGCAGGCTGCAATTATTAAGAAGTAATCTGGAACCTGAGCAGGCAGGAGAGCTTTAGATCTTAAGATCTTATTTTGTTTCATGGGTGCAATATATTTATTAGATGAAAAAGTACGTTTCTTATTCAGGGTGAGAGATGGTAAATTTAAATGCCCTTTAAAAAATACTGCTTTCCCAAACTCAAAGCAGGTGTTTGTCAAACTGTTATTGCTCTTACCCTTGTAAACTACCATTAGTAAAGGGAAAACAAATAATTTGCATATTAAAAAGATTACAAATCAATGGTAGCACATCACAACCATGCAGTATGTACTGATCTTCTGGCAGCTACCCACATCTAATTCCTATTTCCAACCAACACCCTGGCTTTTTGTGGGAGGATTTAAATTTTTCTTATTCTAAGTACTGCTCTCCCGACTTTCTACTGCTGTTCATAGAAAACATATTATATCACTTCCCACAAAACACATATACATTTATATAAAATCAAGCAAGTTTCAAGAAAAAAATATCACTTATGGTGATTTGGTCTGATATTTCTATTTCTATTTACTTAGAAACCACAGGCTCTAGCCCATTGTATGGAATGCATGATATTTTAAAAGTATTCTTCTAATTTAATATGATGTGGTTGAATTGACTTTGAAAATGATCTCTTATTGTTTTTGATAGAGATCACTTGGGGTGAGTAAATAACCCAGACAGGGCCAGAGAAATAGATACAACTTTTAAAAACATTTATTTATTATTATTGTGAAGGTGACGTACAGAGGGGAGACAGTTCCATGAGTCAGGTAAAGAGTGCATTTCTTCGTGGACAATGTCACCCCTTCCCTTGCTCTCACCCAGGTTTTCCCTCCCATCCCCACCCATGAGCTGTACAGTTCATTTTTCACACAGTGTCTAGTGAGCACCACTGCTGCATTTGTTCACCCTCTATCCCTCAATTTCGGTGCCTTCCTTTATCCTCCTAAGGAAAGATAAATGAATAAACAGGACAAGAGGAAAAGAAAACAGGAATAGCAATAAAGAAAAATAAATAAATCTCTTGCTTCCATTTCTTACAGTTCATTTCAATAAATATTATTTTATATGGTCAGATGTACATAGCTCTTATGCCTACGCGAGCCTCTTTTTTGGTCTCCCTCTGTGTGATTGCCTAGAGTCCTGTATAATTTATCATGTCCCAGTGTATTTTTTTTTACCACCCAGTGTGTTTACTTGTAGATTTATAGGCACATTCTAGTTAGCAAAAATGAGGGAAACCATGAAACCTAAGTTTCTTTGGGTCTGGCTTACATCACTTAATATACTTTGTCCAAATCTTTCCAAATCGAATCATCCATCAGAAAGAATGACATTGTATCATTTGTACAAACAAATTTTTGTTGGGACATGAGGATATGAATTTTATAAACACGAGTACTTTGTTATGGTTAAGGTAGAATGCATTGTGTGTGGTTGCACTGTGATGCTGCAAGCTAAGGTTCTTCCTTGTAAAAAGCAGAGCATGTGTAATATTGCTGAAATATTGGCAGTATTTCACTGTACCAGCCCCAAATCTTACACTTCGATGGGCGCCAGTGGCTCACGCCTGTAACCCTAGCTATCAAAGGTGCTGAGATCTGAGGATCATGGTTCAAAGCCAGCCTAGGTGGAAAAGTCTGTGAGACTCTTATCTTCAATAAACCACCAGAAAACTGGAAGTGGTGCTGTGGCTCAAGTGGTAGAGCTCGAGCCTTGAGCTGCAGAGTTGAAGGAGAGTGTCTAGGTCCAGAGTTCAACCCTCATGACCAACAATGACAAAATCTGTACTTTGAGGGGATGGGTAGGGTTAGAAGAGATGAGGGAGAATGATACAGATAATGATTCATTGCACCCATAAACTGGTTTGAATTAAAACTCCTTTGTTCAACTACTTGATAATTAAAAAGATTAAAAGAAAAGAAAAAAAAATCTCTGCAGTGAGGTGCTGGTGGCTCACGCCCGTGTAGCTACTCAGGAAGCTGAGATTTGAGGATTATGGTTTGAAGCTAGTAGGCAGGAAAGTCTGTGAGAATTTTATCTCCAATTAACCACCAGAAAACTGGACGTGGTGCTGTGCCTCACAGTACTAGAGTGCTAGTAGCTCTGAGCAAAAAAGCTCAGGGACAGAATCTAGCCCCTAAGTTTAAGTTCCTTGACCGACAAAAGTAAATCTGCTCAGTCTAAGCCAGTAGATCTCTTATATCATTAAGATAATCTTACTGGAGGAGAATTTGATCTTACTTTACAGATTTGTTTGCTTTTCACTTAATGATAGTAAAGGTAAGACTTTTTTTCTTTTTTTTCTTTTCCTCAAGGATCCAGGTTGGGGCTGGAAGTGAAATGTCTTGATCCATTTCAGTTCATTGCTAAACTCAGTGAGTTCTGGGTCAGAATCCATCTGTGTGTCACTGACTGCCCACACTCTGAAGTGCTTCATTCCCTGAAAAGACTGTGTTGCTTCTCAGGAAGATGGAGGTTGGAGGCTGGAGGCTGGAAGTTGGAGGATGGAAACAGACTGAAGGCTGGAGGCTGGAGGTTGGCGATGGGAAGTTTGAAGTTAGAGAATGAAGGATGGAGGTTGGAGGATAAGGAATGGCTAACTTCTTCACCCATTCAGCCCTATTTTTGAAGTAGTCCTCAGAGCCAATGGACTTCTCAGAGAGAAGTCAATGGAGTCTCCGGGAGAATCTGGGTGTCTCTGCACTTCTATTGAGCCCTTTTCCTCCACTTTCTGTGAACCTATTTCCTCGTTGCTCTTTTTTCTCCCTGATTACTCTATTTTACTCTATTTGGGTATAAAAGTTGATCCAAACTACAGATTGATGTGTGTGTGTGTATGTGTATGTGTATGTGTGTGTGTGTGTATGTGTGTGTGTGTGTGTGTGTGTGTGTGTGTAAGAGAGAGAGGGAGGGGTAGTGCCCTAGGGCTTAAACTCAGGGCCTGGACACTCTTTCTTTCCCTAAGCTTCTTTTGCGCTCCTACTTGAGTTGCAGATAACGGTCTTGCAGACTTTCCTTTCCTGGACTTGGCTTCAAACCATAACCCTCAGATCTCAGGTTCCTGAATAGCTAAGATTACGGGTGTGAGCCGTCAGACCTGGTCATAAGTTGATATTTACAAACAAAGTTGAGCTGGGCCAATTAGATTCTTTCTCTTATGAATTTCAACTAGAAACCTGAGCGACATGATTCGATCAGAGAAGCAGAAATTGAAACAAAAGATTTTTTTTTTTTAAAAAGAAAAGCAGTGAGTAAGGAAACCATGAAACAGCCCACCCCCATCCCAAGCTAAAAAAAAGAATGGGTACTGTTGTTGATAGTGTGTGAGGAAGAAAGATCCAGCTAGAGACTAGAGCTCTATACCATGTACACTGAGAAACAATGAGCTTCTGTCCCTTGGCAGATGGAAAGACAATTTATTGATTCCCCACTGTTCTGTGGGGAATTTCAAGCTGTGCTTTACACTCCTGCCAATCTGTGTCCCAGGAGTCCTCAGAGAGTTTCATGGTCTCATGTGGACATTTATATTTACAATAAGCCTCTAGTTATTTTGGGAGTAATTCTGCACCAACCAAAGTCATGCAACTGCATATTGACTTTGCATCTTGGATTAGACTGTGCTCTCCAGCAACATTTTCTAGTAGCTCTGAGCCCCATTTTAACCATGATCCTTTGGAGGGTTCCCACCATACTTTGAGTGCAGGCATAACTTCTCTTTTAAGTACACATCCAGGAGTCACTATTTTTGTGTATGTGTTAATGCAAACTCTTACTGGCTGCCATTAAACATTTAAACTATCCTCACACTTTCCTTTACCCACCTTATCGCTCACATTTTTGCTGTAAAATGTCCTGTCCAAAACTGAGACCATTTCCCATGTTTCCTAATTTCTGAAGAAAAAGAACTGGTTGTCCATCTCTGTCTCTGTCTCTGTCTCTCTGTCTCTCTCTCTCTCTCTTTCCATCCTTCTCCTACATGTTTTTTATCTGACAGATAAGTTTATATAATTTCAAAACTACAGCTGTCATGAGATTTATAAATAAGCTCTTGGAAATCGCTGGAATGACTCACCACTGTACTGAAGAATATGCAGAACATGTGAACAAAATATGCATCAAGAGATTCACATTGTCATTTCCAAAAACCTTTCCAATGACATAGTTCTTAAACCCATTGCCTCCACAAATTCTGAAATGGCCAAACCATTGTTTCTAGTTGTAAAGTCTCAGCATAGAGACTTTACAATTTCGATTTGTTGAGCAGGACTGAAAGGACAGTTGTCCTTTATCCTGAAGAGGCTCTGGTGGCTGCTGCTTGAACACATTGGATCTCAGATTTCTGCTGTATAGTTTACAAAACACTTCAAATTTGGAGCCTACAATCAACTTCTGAGAGATAAGGATGGAGGATTAAAGAGCAATTCAAGGTTGAATGTCTCACATGGCTTTTTTGCTCAAGGCGGATGCTCTACTACTTGAGCCACAGCTTGCTTGCCTGCTTGCTTTCTTCTGTCTCTCTCTCTGTCTCTGTCTCTCCATCTCCTTTTTCTCTCTCTTTCTCTCCTCCTTTCTCTCTCCCTGTCTCTTTCCCCCCCTTCTCTGTCTTTTATATTTGCTGGTCCTGAGGCTTGAACTCTGGGCCTGGGTACTGTCCTTGAGCGTCTTTTGCTCAAGTCTGCCATTCTACCACTGGAGCCACAGCGCCACTTCTGCGTTTTTCCGTGATTAATTGGAGATAAGTGTCTCATGGACTTTCCTGCCCAGGCTGGCAGATTCTCAGATCTCAGCCTCTTGAGTAGCTGGGATTACAGGAGTGAGCCACCAGCACCCAGCTTCTTATCATGTCGTAATGTTTAAACACGTTCAACTCGTGTCTGAATGGATTCATGATGGAATGAAATCCTTAAGAAGATGAAGTCAGTCTCGCTTTCCTCTGGCACCCATCAATGACAGAGCTTTCCTGGCATATGTCGGTTTTGCCCCGCACTAGAACAGGCTTTCCACCAAGTCTGAGAGATGACTGAGTTCCCAGGGCTGACGCGTGCTTTCCCACGTGCGTGTGTGGCGTGCCAGCGAATCCCTGCCTGTCTGTCACCATGGATGGAGCAGGAAGGCACAACAGCTTGTCCCAACTAGAGTCATTTTCACGACAATGTGGATTTGCTGATGTCCCCAGTCGTATGCCAGGTTCCCTTCTGTTTCAGACCGTGCACTTGCAGGGAGGCCTTCAACGTTGCTAGACAAAGCATCCCAAGGCAGTTCCAGCTGTCCTGCGTTCGTGTTTATTAAGCATGGCGAATCCCTCAGGATGGTTTCTCCCCAGAGCTGGAACCTGGAGGCTGCGCCATATGCAAAGCCGGCGCCTCTGCCCACACTTGCTTTGCTTTCCAAGAGTCGGAAGCCAATAGCTTAGGATGCGATGATGGTTAAAGCTGGTTTCCACTTCAGGAAAAGGGAACGTTGATCAGATGATAAACTTTTATAGTTCCTGTTCATGGGGCGATTGGCAAAGTCATAATTAAATTCAATAGCACATTCTTTTTTTTTTCTTTCCTCAATCTATTTTCTTTTAACCCAATGCCATTTAGAAGCCCAGATAAATCAGTCAGCTATAGAAAAAAGTACCATATATCTTTAGATATATTATATTATAGATATTTGTTATTATTATAGATATTTAGATATTATATAGCTATATAGCTATAGATAGATATTTGGATATCATTAGATATCTTTACACTTTGCTTAGGAAAGTTGAGGAACATTTCCCTGGAGCATCTACATTTTATTTTATTTTATATTACTTGTGATGTTGCTGGGGGTTGAACTCAGGACCTCATGCTCTGGCTTAGCTTTTTTGTTCAAGGTTGGCACTCTACCACTTGAACAACACCTCTACTTCCATCTTTTACTGGTTAATTGGACATAAGAGTCTCCTATTCACAAGGTGATCTCAGCCTCCTGAGTTGCTAGGATGATAGAGAGCCACTGGTGCCCAGCCATTTCCTTATTCTTAATGCTGGATTTGATCAGGACCTCAAGGTGTGGTTTGCATGGGAACAGTGATCTTTCCAGACAAAAGCACAGTCAGAAAAACTGTATCCTGTTGAGTTTTGCCTTGTGGCTATGAGGATGAAGATAGAAGCAGGTGTGAACAAAACCTATTTTGAAAGTTCCTTGTGAGAGAAGACAGATTCCTTTCTCTAGTTATTTCAAATGAATCCTGAGCAAACTTTGGCAATATATTTATGCTGCATTGATTTTTTTCTTGCCTACTTTCTATTTCATAATGCTTGCTTTATATTTGGCTTCTGGTAATCATTTTAATAACAGCATACATTATAAGTGCTTCCTGGTTTTAGAAATTATGAAGCCATGTTCTGCCAGTGCTTGCAGGCTGGATAAAATTATGAGGAAAATGGAAGATGCTAAAAGGAGCTACAATTCATGGAAATATACAAATTTTGATCATTTAACTTTATCTCCATTTAGTTTACAAGCTTACTTAAGAAAACTAAATGAATATCCAATATACATATTTCTAATAAATTTAATTTTTTCAAACACTTTTCATTTTTCTTTTAGTTGTTTTTGTTTTTATTGTAAAAATAGTGTACAGAAGGGGTTACAGTTACATTAGTGAGTACATTTCCTATAGAGCATTGTTACCTCCTCCTTTGTTTATTCTCTACCATCCCTTTCCTCCCCACCTCCCCAACTACTTCCTCCCCCTCAAGTTGTATAAAGTTCGTTTTCAACCTAGTGTCTAGTAGATCTTATTGTTACAATGGGTAAACCTGTATTTTTATTTCAGCATTTTGTTATTTCCCTTCCCCTCCCCAATTTTAAAAAATGTATATACAAGATGCAGGAAAACAGTGAAAACAGGTGTTATACAATGGGGAAAGAACATACAAAAGAAGCAAAAAAAAATCACACAGTACATTTTAAAGATGTTAAAAACAATAGCAAGCAAGGAAAAAACAGTTGTGTCCCTATCTTGGGGTGCATTTCACTTAACATCATCTTATATGGTCATATGTGCAAAGCTTTTGACCTTTTCTGGTTGTCTGGTAAGATTATCCTAGACTTATACTAGTTACTGCAAATAAGGGAAACCATGGGACCTATGTTTCTTTGGGCCTGGCTTACTTCACTTAATATGATTTTTTCCAAGTCTTTTCATTTCCTAACAAATGGGGTGGTGTCATTCTTTCTGATGGAGGCATAGAATTCCAATATATATATATATATATATATATATATATATATATATATATATATGTATATGTGTGTGTGTGTGTGTGCGTGTGTGTGTATATATATCTATCTATTTATCTATCTATCTATCTATCTATCTCACATTTTCTTGACCCATTCATCTACTGAGGGGCATCTGGGTTGGTTCCATAGCTTAGCTATGCTAAATAATGCTGTGATAAACATAGTTGGGTAAATGCCAAGAAGTGGGATTGCTGGGTTATAGGAGAGCTCTATGTGGAGTCTTTTGAGGAAACTCAATACTACTTTCCAAAGTGGTTGAACAAGTTTACACTCCAACCAACAATGCAGTAGGGTTCCCTTCTGTCCACATCCCCTCCAGCATCTGTTGTTATTAGATTTCTTGATTATAGCCATTCTAATTTGGGTGAGGTCTGAATCTCAAAGTTGTTCTGATTTGCATTTCTTTTATGGCTAGAGAAGTTGAGAATTTCTTCATGTGTCTATTGGCCATTCTTATTTTATCTTTAGAGAAGTTTCTCTTTAAGTCTTTAGCCCTGTTGTTGATGGAGTGGTTATTTCTTTGAGGATTTGTTGTTGGGGGATTTAATTTTTTGAGTTCTAAGTATATTTTAGATATGAGACCCTTGTCCATTATATGGCTACTAGTGAAGATCTTCTCCCACTCTGTGGGCTTTCTATTGATCTTGCTAGCTATGTGCTTTGCCCTGCAGAAGCTCTGCAGTTTCATGCAATCCCATTTGTCCAACCTTTCTTTCATTTGTTGTGTTTCTGGGTCTTTATTAAGAAAATGTTGGCCTGTGCCAAGGAGCCCTAGAGTTTCTCCTATTCCTTCCTGTAATGTTTTCAGGGTGTCTGCTTTGACTTCAAGGTCTTTGATCCAGTTGGAGTTGATTCTGGTGATATGTAAGGATCTAGTTTTAGTTTTCTACAGGTGTTTAACCAGTTTTGCCAGTCTGTCTTTCTTCTATTTTTTTTTTAGCTCCCTTATAGTTTTAATTTTTTTAAATCAGTCTTTTTCAATGCAGCCTTCTCTGGCTACAAATTCTCTAGACTGTCTTCAAATTCACAATCTTCCTGCCTCAGCCTCTTAAGTGTTTGGATTACAAGTGTGTCCAGCGATACCTTATGATAAATATTTTTTAACAGAACAAGTTATAGTGATTGGATAAAAAAAATTGGATAATTGATGCTGGCTTTCTAATTTTCATATTGCTACTAACCTTGTTAGCCGAATTAAGTTTTATCTGTATGAGCAAATAAGGTATATGAAATTCTGGAGCTTTCTCTAAATGTCATCAAGAATATACAAACTTTGATGAATTTTGAAAAAAGAATAGCTGTGTTGTACTTCATGTGTCCTCACAAAATAAAAGATATCTTTATGAAAAAAGATAATAGGATTGATAAACTTTGCATAAAGAGCTTCCATAAGTAAATGTAGTATACATATAAGAAATTTTACTCAAAGAAGTGTATGAATATTACAAGCTGAGTGCATTCTCTGATTTCTATGTGGGTAATTACCTTTACATTTTATTTATTTTTGTTTGTTTATAGGCGGGGGCTTGACTTTCAGGCCTGAGCGGGTTTTTTTGCTCAGGGCTAGCACTCTACCATTTGAGCAATAGCTCCATTTCCAGCTTTTCAGTGGTTGATAGGATATACAAGTCTCATGGATTTTCCTGCTCAGGTTGGCTTTGAACCCAGATTGTCAGATCTCAGTTTCCTAAGTAGCTAGGATTACAAGCATGTAGCATTTGCAAACTCTAACCATTCATGTTGAGCAAGTAATAACTTTATCACAGGTTTCTGACTAGGATAGGATTCTCCTAAAAGAGGTTTCTAAATGAAAATGTGATAGACTATTATCAGTGTTTGGAGAGGAGACAGCTGTCTTCCTGTCAATTATGAGTCAAAACTTTTCCTTTCAGGGCTCCAGTTGCTATGATGCTTGGCCTAAGTGCAAACAATGATTGCCAGAATGTTCTCAAAATACACCTTCTCTCCTTTAAGTTCCTCTCTCCAGTATTTTAGTCACAGTGATGTGAAAGTTAACTAAAATATTTTCATATATAGTTATGAAAAAAACTGTTGCTACAATGAGAAACAAAAGGTATCTTAAAAAGAAAGGAACAGTCTGTTTTCAATGGGAAGAACAACCTTTAAACCTTCTAATACATAAACAACTCTACAACTTTTTATGAATATGGCTAGATGAATAGATTCAGAAGTACACGTAAAAAAGGTAAGTGTGCAAGGATATCTAGGGAAATTGAAGCAAAATCAATAGTAATATGAAAGAATAGTTATAAAGCAGGGAGTTGTTGGCTAATGCCTGTAATCCTAGCTACTCAGGAGGTAAGATCTGAAGATCACTGTTCAAAGGTACAAGGCACAAGAGTCTATGAGACTCTTATCTCCAATTATCTATTCCCAAAAGAGCCAAAAGTAAAGTTGTAGCTCACATGGTAGAGTGCTATTCTTCAGCAAAAAGAAAAAAAAAATGCTCAGGGACAGTGCTCAGGCCCTGAATTTAAGCCCAAGGACCTGTGCAAAAAAAAAAAAAAAAAAAGGAAAGAAAGAAAAGAATTGCTATTTATGATATTTATGATATTGTTGCATATTGCATATTGTAATACTGCTATAATCGAAATAACATGCTGCTTATTTAATTCAGCAGAATCAATAGAAATAGAAATGGATTTCATAATTATAAGAAATTAGTGTTAAAAACCAGTCCGAGGAAGAAAATCCCTGTGAGACACTTATCTCCAATTAACCACACAAAACACAGTAGTGGTGCTGTGGCTCAAGTGGTAGCCTACTACACAAAGAGGTTGAAGGACAACACCCAAGCCCCAAGTTCAAGCCACACACTGACAAAAAAAGAAATTAGTGGAGCATTTCAATTATGCAAAAAATAATGAATAAGTGAATAACTAAAGAATTATTGGAAAACTAAGGTTAGATTTCTCATTCTTTGTATCAAATTCATTCAAAGGCATAAAATACTGGAATAAAATTATATAGTATTTCAGATGAGTACAGCTGAAAACATTCAAGATTCGTAAAATATTGATGCAAACATGTGAAAATGATTTAATAGAAAATAGTATAAACAATCTTATCAACAAAAAAGACAAATGCCAAACTAGGGAAAAATAAATTTGGCAAACATGTTTGGAAAGCATAGTAATAAAAAATTTAAGCAGCTCTTACAAATAAAAAAAATTATAGGAATATAATTCTGTCATGAGTGATTTACTGAAAAAATGGTTTAGAAATATAAGAAAAATCATTTAATTCTATGCATAATAAGTGTGCCAAATAATACTAAGGAATGCTTTTTCATCTATGAGGTTGATAAAATTGATGAATATATTAAAAGGAGATATAGCTCTATTTACCTTTTATTCGATGGGAGTGTAAACTGGTAAAATCTCTATGAAAAGCTATTTGAGAGTATTTATTAAAAATTTATAGGTATATATTCTCTTACTAGCAATTCTTCTTTTAAAACTTATTCTTGTCTTGCACAGGTAATGTTTGGCATACGTGTTTGTTTAACTTCATTAACAGGAAAACTTTTGATGCAAACATTGGAAAGCACTTCTAAGATTCATTTTAAATACTTCATTAGCATATATTAATTACACAAGGAGGATTCATTATATATTTTCACACTTGCATACTGTGCACCCTAGTCATTCACCCTATCAGTTTCCCTCAACCCACTTTCCCTTTTTTTGTGGGGTCAGGACTTGAACTCATGGCCTGGGCTCTGTCTCTGAGTGTGTTTTGCTCAAGGTTAGTGCTCTACCGCTTGAGCCACCACTCCACTTCTGGCTTTTTTTTGGTAGTTCATTGGTGATAAGAGTTTCATTGACTTTCCTGCCCAGGCTGGATTTGAAGCATCTTAGCCTCCTGAGTAGTTAGAATTATAGGTGTGAGCCACCAGTACCTGACCTGCATCCTCGCGTCTTAAAACAATTTCAAGGGGTTTCATGGTTCTGTTTTCATGGTTCTATATTAGACCATATTCACCATCTCTCACCCTCTCTGTGTGCCTTCTCCCTTCCTGCTGGTGTTCACATCCTACCTGGACTCATTCTACATTCCTGTCATTATTTTTTGGTATAAATTGAATTGCACAAAGGGTTTTCATTGTGCTATTCTACCCATACATGTATTATATTTTAATCACCCTCTACTGCTCTCCTTCCTCATGCCTTACCCCTCTCTTCTTCGCAGAAATAGTTCTATAAATGCTGACATAGAATGATTAATGAAGAAAATGTTAGACATGGAGTAGGATTATAATAAACATATGGATATGTCACATTTAAGGAATAGTATACAAATAATTACATCATTATAGTAATATGTCTTGGAGAAAACAGAAACATCTACCTTTATCATGTCCTGAGCATGGAAAAGAAGAAAAGAAGTTGTGCTAGCAGAAGATGGTTTTTTTTTTTATCTTTTTTTTTTCTTTTTATTTTTTATTGTGAAAATACTGCACAGAAGGGTTACAATTACATGGGCAAGATAATGAGTACATTTCTTATCAAGCATTGTAGCCTCCTCCTTTGTTTCTTCTTCCCATCCCTTCCCATCCTTTTCCCCCGCCCCCCCACCGAATCCTCTCCCCCCCATGCACCAAAGTTGTAAAGTTTGTTTTCCACATAACGACTTGTACATCTCATTGTTGCAATGGGTCCACCTGTATCCCTATTTAAACGATTTGTTTTTCCCCTTCCCCTCCACAAATTATACCAACATCAAATACAGTGAAAGCAGGGGTTATACTGTGGGGGAGGGACATACAAAGCAACAAAGAAATAATCTTATAAATGTGTTAGAAACAATCGCATGAAAGAGAAAAAAAACATTTGAATACATATCTTAGGGTTCATTTCCCTAACATCAACTTATCTGACCTTTTCTGCTTGACTCAGACATATACTAGATATTGCAAATAAGGGAAACCATGGGACCTATGTTTCTTTGGGCTTGGCTTACTTCACTTAATATAATTTTTTCCAAGCCTTTCCATTTCCTAACAAATGGGGCAATGTCATTCTTTCTGATGGAGGCATAGAATTCCATTGTGTATATATACCACATTTTCTTGATCCATTCATCTACTAAGGGCATCTGGGTTGGTTCCATATCTTAGCTCTGGTAAATAATGCTGCAATAAACATAGTTGTGCTGGTAGCTTTAGTGTGGTCTTGTTTATGAACATTTGGGTAAATGCCCAAAAGTAGGATTGCTGGGTCATAGGGGAGCTCTATGTGGAGTCTTTTGAGGAAACTCCATACTGCTTTCCAAAGCGGTTGAACAAGTTTACACTCCCACCAACAATGCAGTAAGGTTCCCTTCTGTCCACATCCCCTCCAGCATCTGCAGAAGATGTTTTTTTTTTCTTTTTTTTTGTCGGTCGTGGGGCTTGAACTCTGGGCCTGGGCGCTGTCCCTCAGCTCTTCAGCTCAAGGCGAGCGCTCTACCACTTGAGCCTACAGCGCCACTTCCGGTTTTTTGGTGGTTTATTGGAGATAGGAGTCTCACGGTCTTTCCTGCCCGGGCTGGCTTTGAACCGCGATCCTCAGATCTCAGCCTCCTGAGTAACTAGGATTACAGGCGTGAGCCACCAGCGCCCGGCTGCAGAAGATGTTTTTATGCTATACTTTTTGCTATTTCCTAGGGTGAATGTTTCTCTATGAGCTATTGATGTACATTTAACCAATACTTAATGCTACATCATTTATAACACGGACTTTAGTATTCATGTTAACACAGAGCCATTGTCATGTTTATATTGCAGAAGAAGAAATGAAGGATTAAGAAAGTAAGCAAGTATACAAGGTCAAAAAGTTTGTCAAAGTCAGAATCAGAGTTACTCCAAAAGTAATTGGCTGAGCTGGGCACCAGTGGTTCATACCTGTAATCCTATTTCCTAATTTCAGGAGATTGAAATCTGAGGCTTTGAAGCCAGCCAAGGCGGGAAAGGTTGTGAAACTCTTTTTTTTTTTTTTTTTTTAATTTAATTTTATTTTATTTGTGAACATACTGTACAGAGGAGTTACAGTTACATGGGCAGGATAATGTGTACATTTCTTACCAAGCATTGCAGCCTCCTCCTTTGTTTATCCTTCACATCCCTTCCCAGCCTCCCCCCTCCCCCCCTAATCCCAATCCTTCTCCTTCCTCCCTCCCCCCAGCCCCCCCCCCCCCCACCAACATTGTAAAGTTCGTTTTGGACATGACAACTTGTACTTCTCATTGTTGCAACAGGTCCACCTGTATCCTTAAACAACTGGTTTTTCCCCATCTCCTCCACAAGTTATACTGACATCAAATATAGTGAAAGCAAGGGTTATACTGTGGGGGAGGGACATACAAAGCAACAAAGAGATAATCTTATAAATGTGTTAGAAACACATGCATGAAAGAAAAAAACATTAAAATACACATCTAAGGGTTCATTTTCCTGACATCACATTATCTGACCTTTTCCGCTTGACTCATACATATATTAGATATTACAAATAAGGGAAACCATGGGACCTACGTTTCTTTGGGCCTGGCTTACTTCACTTAATATAATTTTTTCCAAGTTTTTCCATTTCCTAACAAATGGGGCAATGTCATTCTTTCTGATGGAGGCATAGAATTCCATTGTGTATATATACCACATTTTCTTGATCCATTCATCTACTGAGGGGCATCTGGGTTGGTTCCATATCTTAGCTATGGTAAATAATGCTGCAATAAACATAGTTGTGCTGGTAGCTTTAGTGTGGTCTTGTTTGTAAACATTAGGGTAAATGCCCAAAAGTGGGATTGCTGGGTCATAGGGGAGCTCTATGTGGAGTCTTTTGAGGAACCTCCATACTGCTTTCCAAAGTGGTTGAACAAGTTTACATTCCCACCAACAATGAATTAAGGTTCCTTTCTGTCCACATCCCCTCCAGCATCTGTTGTTGTTAGAGTTCTTGATTTTTGCCGTTCTCACTGGAGTGAGGTGATATCTCAATGTTGTTTTGATTTGCATTTCTTTTATGGCTAGGGATGTTGAACATTTCTTCATGTGTCTATTGGCCATCCTTCTTTCTTCTTCAGAGAAGTTTCTCTTTAAGTCTTTCGCCCACTTATTTATTGGGCAGTTGTTTCTTTGAGGATTTGTTGTTGGGAGGTTTAATTTTTTGAGTTCCAAGTATATTTTAGATATGAGACCATTGTCCGTTGTATGGCTAGTAAAGATCTTCTCCCAATCCGTGGGCTTTCTATTGATCTTGCTAGCTATGTCATTTGCCCTGCAGAAGCTCTGCAACTTTATGCAATCCCATTTGTCCAAACTTTCTTTGATTTGTTGTGTTTCTGGGTCTCTATTCAGAAAATTTCGGCCTGAGCCAAGGAGACCTAGGGTTTCTCCTATTCCATCCTGTCATATTTTCAGAGTGTCTGCTTTGACTTCGAGGTCTTTGAGCCATTTGGAGGTGATTCTGGTGCAGGGTGATATATAAGGATCTAGCTTTAGTTTTCTACAAGTAGTTTAACAATTTTGCCAGCACCATTTACTGAAGAGGCTGTCTGTCTTCCATTCTATTGTTTTAGCTCCCTTATCGAAGATTAGATGGCTATAGGTCTGTAGGTTCATTTCTGGGTTTTCAATTCTATTCCATTGGTCCTGAGGTCTGTTCTTATGCCAATACCAAGCTGTTTTGATTACTATGGCTTTGTAGTAGAGTGTGAAATTTGGTATTGATATTCCTCCAGCAGTGTTCTTTCCGTTGAGGAGCGTTTTTGCTATTCGGGGTCTTTTATTGTTCCATATGAATTTTTGGATTGCCTCTTCTATTTCCTTGAAGAATGAGGGTGGAATTTTGATAGGTATTGCGTTGAATTTGTAGATAGCCTTGGGAAGTATTGCCATTTTCACGATGTTAATCTTTCCAATCCAGGAGCATGGGAGGTTTTGCCATTTTTTAAGTTCTGTGTTGATTTCCTTTTTCAAGATTTTAAAGTTTTCATCATAGAGGTCCTTCACTTCTTTAGTTAAGTTAATTCCTAGGTATTTTATTTTTTGTGGGGCTATTACAAATGGAGTTGCTTTCCTAATTTCAGCCACACTTTTCTCATTGTTGGCATACAGAAAAGCCATTGATTTTTGGGGGTTAATTTTATAACCTGCTACTTTGCCGAAGTTTTGAATCAGCTTGAGTAATTTGGGAGTGGAGTCTATGGGATTCTTTAAATACAAGATCATGTCATCTGCAAAGAGGGAGAGTTTTATTTCTTCTTTCCCTATTTGGATCCCCTTTATGTCTGCATCTTGTCTTATTGCTGTAGCTAGGCATTCTAATACTAGATTGAAGAGAAGTGGAGAGAGTGGGCATCCTTGTCTTGTTCCTGAGTTAAGAGGAAATGGCTTTAGTTTTTCACCATTGAGTATAATGCTGGCTGTAGGTTTGTCATATACAGCCTTTATCGTATTGAGGAATGTTCCATGGATTCCTAATTTTTCCAAAACCTTCATCATAAAGGGGTGTTGGATCTTGTCGAATGCTTTTTCTGCATCTATTGAGATAACCATGTGGTTCTTATTCTTGCTCCTGTTGATGTGATGAATAATATTAATTGATTTGCGTATATTGAACCAGCTTTGCATCCCTGAAATGAATCCTGTTTGATCGTGGTGTATGATTTTTTGGATGAATTGTTGAAGTCGATTGGCCAAAATTTTGTTGAGAAGTTTTGCATCAATGTTCATCAAAGAAATGGGTCTATAGTTCTCTTTCTTTGATGAGTCCCTGCCTGGTGGTTGTGAAACTCTTATCTCCAACTAATCACAGAAAAAGCCAGAAGTAGCAATGTGGCTCAAGTGGTGGAGCACTAGCCTTGAGCAAAAGGAGCTCAGGGACAGGACCCAGGTCCAGAGTTCAAGTCCCAGGACTGGCAAAAGGAAAAAAAAGTCATTGGCTGAGAATAGGAAAAACTATCTTTCAGGGTAAGATCAACATTACATCACACATTCAAATTGCTTAAAATAGCCTTTTCAACCAATGTCATTTGCTGATAACAAAGGATGTGACCACCATTTAATATTTCATCAGGGAGAGAGAGAGAGAGAGAGCATGCTAAATTTATTGCTTAACCAATACTTAATGCTGTATCATTTATCAAAGGTAAGGAGAGCTGTGTTGTTTACTAACTCTTTTCTGAGCAAAGGATTTATGGCCTTGTTGCATAAATGGCATTTTAAAAATACCAGGCACTGATGATTACTCCTGTAATCCTAGCTACTCAGGGGACTGAGATCTGAGGATCGAGGTTCAAAGCCAGCAGGAAAATCTTGTGAAACCCTAGTCTCCAATTAACCACCAACAAGCTGGAAGTAGGGCTGTGGTTCAAGTGATAGAGTGCTAGCCTTGAACAAAAAAGCTGAGGGGTCAGTGTCCAACTTGTAATGTCAAGCTCTAGAACTGGTACAGAAAAAGAAAGGAAAGGAAAACAGAGACTTGGTAGTGCTGAAGATGTCTTGGTGGTATTCAGGAAAGTTTATGGTTGACAGGTTAGCTTTAGGAGTGTGTTCTTTGTGAATGATCTATTCCTAACTGGCTAATTTTTCAAAAGGACTGCCACTGATTGATTAGATTAAAAAAAGTGTATTTAATGAGAGGAGCTTAGTTTAATTTCCAATTGATATTCTTTAGTTCTGTGCAAAGTGGGCTACACTACTAGCACATAGACACCTCCATCTGTTCTAGTTCACTGTTGCTCATGAAAGAAGTATTGGGGTCTTTTTGTAGGGGGAAGACAATATTCTGAAATTATGTCATCAGCTTAATCTGGTTTTTTTTTTTTTTTTGAAACCAGAATCCTTGCTAAACTCAGAGAGAATTCAGATTTCCTTGGATCTATTTGAGGAATTGGTTATTACATGCAATCAGTGGTCTATTTTCATGACAGTCTGGCAATTTTGGCTCAGGGTGGGAGATGGGGAGACAGATCTGGAAAAAGAACAGGAAACAAGGGAGGACTTGTTCTGGTCAGGTTCTCTCAAATTCCCTATGCATATTCTTAAATACTTACGGAGACAGGCAGGAGAAGCTTTATTTTCATGGAAAAAAACTTTACAGATGTAAGAAAGTTTCACATCAATTCAACGTAGAACACCTTTGTGACAAGAATGATACATTCAGTAAGATGATTTTTATGTTGCTTTGTATGTCCCTCCTCCACGGTATAACCCATACTTTCACTGTATTTGATGTTGGTATAATTTGTGGAGGGGAATGGAAAAAACAAATCGTTTAACTAGGGATACAGGTGGACCCATTGCAACAATGAGATGTACAAGTCGTTATGTCGAAAAACGAACTTTACAACTTTGGTGGGGGGGGGGGAAGAACCGGGTGGGAGGAGGGGAGGAGGATGGGAAGGGATGGGAAAGGGAAACAAAGGACGAGGCTACAATGCTTGATAAGAAATGTACTCATTATTTTGCCATGTAATTGTAACCCCTTTGTACGGTATTCTCACAATTAAAAAAATTAATAAAACTATATGTATTGCATTGTTTTAAAAAAAAAAAAGAATGATACATCCCGGAGTGCAAGGTTGTGCCAGTGACTTTCTGGCTCTGTGGGTTGGTGACTTTGGGATCTTTGAGAGATAGCATCATTACTGGTTCTCAGGGAAAGACCAGGAATCACAGCAGTGAGTTTCAGGAAGTGGTTTCAGGAAGAAGAATAAAGCTATTGTCAAGGAGAAACCGAGGCACGAGAAGAATCTCAGGGGAAGTGTTTCAAAGATAGATTTGCAAGCACTTAAGGACTTGCAAGTTGAGCCACCCCCACAATAAAATGGGCCATACTGTGTTAAAGCCTGGAGAGGAACAAGATCAGAATATTTATATGATTCTCTGTCTCTGTCTCTGTCTCTCTGTTTCTCTCTTTTTGATGCTGGTCCTAAGGCTTCAACTCTGGACTTAGGTACTGTTCCTGAGATTTTGTGTCAAGGCTAATATTCTACCTCTTGAGCCACACGTCCACTTCCTGCTTTTTGTAGTTAATTCAAGGTAAGAGTCTCACAGACTTTCCTGTCTGGGCTGGCTTTGAATCTCGATCCTCAGATCTCAGTCTTCTGAGTGGCTAGGATTACAGGTGTGAGCCAGCGGCGCCCAGCATGATTGTCTCTTGTAAGTTTGTGTGACTATTAAAAGTGACTCCCATTTGCCTTAATGAAATTGAGTCCTAGGGACATTCACTTTTATTCTTCAGATCTAAGAAAAACAATATTAATCCTGGTCCCACTTTATTTGTAGATTAAGGCTTTCTGTTTTTAAAGATCGCCAATTTATTTGTTCATTCACTTATTTATATATTCAGCTTTTCAGATAACAAACCTTTATGGGAGGAGTATCAAAAAGATGGAAAGAGTTTCTATACTCATAATATTAATGATCTAGTACTTAATAATTACAAGCATAATTATAATACCTACGTGTGGGTAATAGAGTTATATGCACAGTACCAAAAAATTAGTTCAGAGAAATAAGATCTTGAATCAGCTGGAAGAGTCAGAGAAGGATTCTTACAAAAACCTGAGTCATAAAAGGTTGCTGGTTGTTGGATGGTGACCCTGAGAGGAGGATTCTGGGCCAGTGTGGGCAAATGCATGGAATTTATCTGGAAAAATTGATCCTAAACTATTTGACACTGTGGCACAAGTAGTAGAGTGGTTAAATGAGATGTTGATGTATGTGAAGAACATGTGTAATAAAATGACACTTTTCACAGTAAGGGAAACAACTAGCAAAGTATGAGCAAAAATGTATAACATAATTAGATTTGCAGTACTGTAAATCATCTAGATGTTGTTCAATATAATAAATTGCACATGTGTATATTTATTCTATATTATTATTATCCTATATATTTTCCTATATTATATGATATCTTATATTATCCTATATTATATCTATATAATATATCCTGTCTTTTATCTATTTATCCATTTCTCCAATCTTTCATCAAACTCTTTCTATCTTTGTACATTTTTTCATGATACCTTTGGAGAGTTCACATGAGACTGTAGGACATACTAAGGGAATTTTGGAAGTGGCCATCTATCAGATGGCACATGTCACATTAGCTTTTACTTCCATTCATGAAGTATCTGACCTATTTTATGGAAGCATACTGCAGGTATGTCTGAAGTTGGCTATGTGAGAATTGTATTGGGAAAAGTCATTTTCCACAGAAGAACGCCCACGCGTGGACTTCATTTCTAAGAATCCATCGCACAAAAGTCTCGCTCCACATTTTTGCCTCTGGGTATCTCCTTTCCCGAGTTCTTTCAGCTCCTCTGCTCCTTAGTGATGTCATTACCTTGGGAATCCTTGCACAAAGACAGACATCTGTTTCCATTTTCCTTTGGAGAGGGGAACAGGATCTCTGTACATCATTGAGTACATTAGAATCACATGTGAAGCACTTTCCATGAAGCAAAAGCCTAAAAACCAAGAAGAAGCAAGGTCCCTAGAGGAAAGGGGAGAAAATGCTCAGCAGATGCCCTACTAGTCGATCTATGCACCAGTCCTATTAGCTTGCTTTTCAGCTATAGTCTCTTGCTTTTGCCCAGCCCATCCTCAGACAGTGGTCCTCCTATTTCCCCCATTTCTCGAGTAGCTGGTATTTATTATAGGTATGTGTCACAATTCATGTTTCCTTCCTACTTATTTTTATTTAATGTGAAGAATTAGTAAAGCGATAGAGGTATTCTAATTCCATTTAAGGTGTTAATTTATATTTACATTATAAATTCGAGAAAGATGATATAATTTATTTGCTAAAATGTCTTATAAGCAGAATGGGTATTAAATGATTGCGTCACCTAAAATTCAAAAATGTATTTTTTTATTAATAAGTTTTTTTATTGTGAAAATACCTTACAGAGGGGTTACAATTACATGAGCATGGTAATAAGTACATTTCTTATCAAGCATTGTTGCCTCCTCCTTTGTTTCCCCTTACCATCCCTGTCCTCCCATCTCCCCCCACACCCAAGTTGCAAAGTTCATTTTTCGGCATAGCATCTTGTACAACTCATTGTTGCAATGGGTTCACCTGTATTTAAACAGTTTATTTTTTCCTTTCCCCTCTACAAATTATACCAACATCAAATACAGTGAAAACAGTGGTTATACTGTGGGGGAGGGACATACAAAACAACAAAGAAGTCATCTTATAAATATGTTAGAAACAATAGCAAGAAAGAAAAACCATTTGAGTCCTTATCTTCAAGTTCATTTCACCTAATATCAATTTGTCTGACAATTTCCGCTTGTCTCAGACATATACTAGTTATTGCAAATAAGGGAAACCATGGGACCTATGTTTCTTTGGGCCTGGCTTACTTCACTTAATATAATTTTTTCCAAGTCTTTCCATTTCCTAACAAATGGGGCAATGTCATTCTTTCTAATGGAGGCATTGAATTACACACACACACACACACACACACACACACACACACACACACACACACACACACACACACACACACACCAGCTCTGAGGCTTGAACTCAGGGCCTAGGCACTGTCCCTGAGACTTTTTGCTCAAGGCTAGTGCTCTTCCACTTGAGCCACAGCACCGCTTCCAGCTTTTTTTTTTAATGATTAATTGGAAATAGAGTCTCATAGACTTTTCTACCCAAGCTGGCTTTGAAACTCGAGCCTCAGACCTCAGCCTCATGAGTAGGTAGGATCATGGACCTGAGCTACCAGCACCCAGCGTTTTATAATTCTTAAAATTAGGTGTAAGCAGCTTGGGTGAAGTAGTATGCTCTTGTAACTTTTTCTTATGCAAATTATTTCTATGTATTAATAGGCCTTATGGTATATGTTTTAGTATTAAATATCACCCTCTTGTTTACAGCCTTTAAATATGAAGTGGGAAATAAATTCCATTAGGCATTTTGCAAACAAAATTTAAATCTTTATGTATCTTTAGTCCTTGAATTCTAGGTTTCTTTTCCCATTCATAATTTGTCCACACTGCTATAACAAAACACAGTGGGAAAGAACATTTATAACCAATAGACATTTGAAGCTCAAAGTTCTGGAGGTCGAAGAACTTAAGATCGAGGGCTGAGTGCTTGTGGGGTCCCACTCTAGGCTTCAAAGATGAAGATAGCTTAGTGCATTCTCTGGGAGGGAAGAAGGGAAGATAGCTCCCTTCAAGCTGTTTGTAAGGCTTCATGGATGCCGAGCCATGGAGATTTAATCTCTTCACTAAAGGTCCTACCTCCTAGTTCTATGACTTTAGGCCTTAGATTCTAGTAGGATTTCTGAGATGACACCAATATTTGGACCATAGCCCTTTTCCATGACTGTCCACAGCCTTGGGTTCTTCACCCCAGCACTATTGACATTTTTGAGGCAGGCCCCAATTTGTTGTCTGGGCTATCCTGTGTATTGTACAACGTTGAATAACAGTTCGGGGTTTGTTTACTAGATGCTGCTAGTATCTAGTGGAACGTTCAGATACTGTTTCAGATACTGTCCCCAATCTCTTGTGAATCTCATCATTTATAGTTGAGAGCCACTGCCATCAGCCCCTTACATGAATTCTGATCAGTTTAGGGGCTTGAAAAGGGGGAAATGTTCTTGATCATAGAGAGGACGGAAAAATAAAGACAGGGAAATGAAATTTAGTTTAAGCAGGGTTAGTCATAATCAATCCCACCTTGAGAATCATCCCAGTGCTCATCAATTAGCAAAAATGGATTCAAAATAGGCCAGCTGCTGGTAGCTCATGCCTTTCATCCCTGCTAATTGGGAGGCTGAGACCTGAGTTCCAAGGTTCAAAGACAATCCCAGCAGACAAATCTGAGAGATTCTTATTTCCAATGAACCAGCAAAACGCTGGCACAAAGATGTAGCTCAGTGGTAGAGCTCCAGATTTGAGGTGGAAAAGCTAAGAAAGAATCAGAGACTCTGAGTTCAATCCCTAGTACCAGCACACACACACACACACACACACACACACACACACACACACACACACACACACCATTTTATGGTATAGCAGCCACACAATGGAATATACTACTGAACCTAGACAAGAACTTTGTATTTTCACTGAATTTCAGAAACACTCTTCTCCTTGAAAGAAATGTAACACAAAAAACTACATACTTTACAATTCCATTCATATGAAACTCTACAAAACAGAATTCTAGTAACAGAAAACAGCTAATGGATATCCAAGGCAGGGGTATGGACAGGAGCTCTATCTCACAGGGCTTGAGAAAGGTTTGTGTGGTGGTAAAAATATTCCCTACAACATTGTGTTCAACACAACCTTCTCACTATAACAATGATGCTACTATGAGTATGTGCTTTGCCCTTGGCATGAAATGCACACCTAAAATAAGCTGTTTTATGTACGTAAGTTCTATTTTTGCCTTTAAGTAGTTGGACAAAGGAGTTGCCACTCAACAAAGCAGTTTATAAACACAGTGCATCTTGATCAATGTCACCCCTTTCAACTTTCTCACCCACTTGCACAATTCTACCCCTTCCCTCAATTAAAAAAAAATTCTGGGTAGGCATTGAATTTCCTGACTGTATTTCCTGCCCTTTCATCTCTTAATTTGCCTACCCTATCCCCTTGGTCTCCCCTTCCCCCCCACACTTTTGTGTAGACATCTCCTTGTATTTATTTTTGTGGACAGTGAGTTAGCCTTTCTAAAAAATTACACCGTTTGAGTTCTCCCCTGGACCTACCTTATTTTGGTTAGTATAGTTAATGTATTTAATGTAAACCTCAAAAAAAGCGGTTAAAAATAGATGTGAGGACATATGAAGAGAAAAGAATATTGAGGACAGAATGGAAAGCCATTTGCAGGTTCATGTTTGTAGACTGTCTACAACAACTGACATTCTACAGTGGCTTTGGATGCCCAGCGTGTGCTGATTGGCAGGTGTGACTTTATCTTGGGATATCCTTTGGCAGTCTCTATTTTTAAACAGCTGCTTGTTCCCCTAGGGACCAGACTTTTCTCAGAGATGATCAGGAGACTCCCAGATCCTTAGCAATTGTCACCTGGAAGCCTAGAGGCTTCTTTCAGAAACTAGGAAGAAATAGGAGGAAAGGATCACCCTGCTGCTGTCAAAGTCTGATATCTACAACAGCCAGACTATAATACCTTCCCCGAGGTAGGTGAGCCTGCGGAATGACCTTCTGATGCAGGTGACCTTGAGAAATGCCCTTCTGAAGCTCTGCCCATAAATCAGGCAGATCCTAAATCTGCTTTACCCTTTTGGATAGCTTCTTGACTTACAGTAATGGGAGCTGAATGCCCCTATTTTGTGTTTAGCATAAGGATGTTTTTGGAGGGGAGACTAGGAGAACAGTAAGTAAGTGATTAAAAAATAGCCATGGAGTTAAGAGAAGGAAGGATGACTTCAAGGAAAAATTTAAAATTGACATGAAAGTGGTAAGCTGAGCAGATCTGCGCCTGCGACCTGGGGCAGACCTTCTTCCGCTTAATATCCCTGCATTACTGGCCTTGTCATTCTTATCACAAACTTGGTGGCTTAAAATACAAAAATATACGCTCTCTCAAATCCTGGAACCCAGAAATCCCAATGCAAAGTGCCAACAGGCCCTCGTTCCTGTGGTAGATGTGTGGGGGGGAACCATCTCTTTCCTTTTCTGGCTTCCTGTGGTTGTTGGAGGATTGCCTGAGGAGTGTCATTTTGTCTCTGACTTCATGGGCTTCTCCTGACTCTGCTCTCTCTCTCTCTCTCTCTCTCTCTCTCTCTCTCTCTGTCTGCCTTTCTGCCTTTTCTCTTATAATGACATCTGGACACCTGACATTGGATTTAGAGACATCTCTGACTAACTCAGGATGATTTCATCTCATGATCCTTTTCTCAAGTAAGCTCCTTCTCCAGCTTCCAGGCAGAATGCCTCTTGGCAAAGGTACGCGTGCCATCTTTGACCCCACTGCAGCTCCATCCCCAGAACACATAATGTCTTGACAGCCACTTGCTGCTATTATAGCCATGATTTCATTCTATAATTTAATAAGGGATTGAAGAAAAACATGTTTTAATAATTGAGTACCTTCCATGAACCAAGTTTCATGTAATTCTCTTCCCATTGGCACCACAACATATGAAGATGAATCGTTCCGATATTCATGAGAATTCTGTGTTTAATTAGTCCTTTTTTCCCTCAGTACTCCGGCAAGCTTCTTCCAATAATCTATGTAAGCATTATGTTTTATCAATAGGCATAAGCATAAGAACACAAACACACTCACCATCTTATGATATAAAGGTTTTTCTTTTCTTGGAGCCAACTGTCTATTGAACAATTATGATGTTGGTAATGAAGGGGAAGGTGATGCCTAGTGTAAACTTTGGTAAAGTAGAAATTCACCCTAGCTCTATGGAATGAAAAGCGTTCCTCCTTATCAGGTCTGTGTCAGTGTTACCTGTGAAAGGACTTCCCACAGACTCCTGCACAGGTCAGTGAAGTCAAGCGTTCAAGGTCACATAAGCAGTGGGACTCGGCCAATTTACAGACCTCCTGCGGTCATGCGCAGCACCTATCAAGCTCATTATCCCAGCCTTCTCCCTAAGTCAACACTTAAAATGATGTGCTGCTAAAGGGAAATCGCTTTTGAGGTTCTGACTGACATGAGTCTTGGCTTTGCAGGCAGCAGGATTCTGTCGAGTATCTTAAATAAACTCCAAAGAAGCTTTTATCCCCCTCCCACCACCATCCTTTCTCCCTTGTTATCTCTTTGTAGTGATACAGAGGCTCAGTGTTTTGTATAGATAGCACCACGCAAGATCAAAACGTGCAGAAGTGCAATGAACGGCGTCCGGGGCTCGTCCGTGGGCTGTGGGCGCCTTGGCAGCAGCTCCGTTTGCTTTTCTGCCGTCTTGACAGGCATCCTGCTTCCTGGCAGCAATGCTGACGCCCCTCAGCAGAGGCTGTAACCGTAGCCCAGGGTGATGAAATCTCAGCCTCTAGGTCAGGAAACGACCTGTGATGTCTTCGCTCAGGACTACTTTTGTCTCATTACGAGCTTCTCTGTAGCTGCAGCGATGGCATTGTAAAGAAAATGTGCTCACACACATGTCTCTTTTCCAGAGCGCTCACCTTTACATGTGAGAAACTCATTAACAACGAAGCAGGAAACACAGGAAAACATTTTGGGAAATAAGGAAGCTTACGTGTGCATTTCTAGTCCAAATAGAAATGCTTCAGGGTTTTTTTTTTTTTGCCCCCAAATAGATAATAAATACACAGTGTTGCTGTGGTCTCAGTGATGTTTTCCAAGCAAATATTTTACTTCAGTAAGTGTCTTAGTGCTTGTTATAGAGTGAATTTGTGAAGTCTGTATAAATACCTGAAATACATGTTTGACAAGCTAATTTAGGTAAATCCTGTAGCAAAAGCACAGATTTATTTATGTGCACAGATAATGGTCAGCTTTCAGTTTGATCATCTGGATAGGCTTTGTGATGGACATGATGGATGAAAAAAAGAAACAAAGGTTATAATACTGACTTTGGAACAGGCATAGGGAGAATCTATTTTAGGTCTGAAGCATCATCTATGTGACTCAGGATGCTATAGGCATATACATAGATATGCATGCATATCTACGAGTGGAAATATGTATGTACATATACATATATACTTCCACTCAGTTATATCACTCAGGCACCGAATATTATGTATATAGCAAGTTATCTAATCTCTATACATCTGTGTGTAGATATATACCTATATATGTTTTTAAAATATATTTTTATTATTTTTAAGTAGTTGTACGAAGGAGTTGTCATTCAACGAGTCAGTTTATAATATAGTGCCTCTCTATCAGTGTTACCCCTTTACTATTCTCCACTATCCCTTCCTATATGTATATAGCTCTCTCTCTCTAGATATCTATATATGCAGATCTAGATCTATCTACATATTATATTAATACTTAGTTACATATTCTCTATGTTTTTCAGGCTCAGACACAGAAACTGAATATATGTAGCACACATCTCTTCCTCCAATTCCATTTCTTCCTTCTTTTTATTGACATATGGATGTGTTTGTTTTTTTTTTTTATCAGTGAGCCAATTTAAAAAATAATGAGCTTAAAAGTCAAGCTATCCTAGGAAAAAGAAGCCTCTCTACTGCTTTGATATGCTTTCTCTAGAAGCAGAGCCTGAAGTGAGAGAGTTGGGATGCAATCATTGGAGAGAGGGGGCAGCTTTGGTCAGGAAAACCCTCCCGGGGGGTGAGTGAAGGGAGTGGAATGAAATTACCACTATGCTCAGGTCAAGCTGAGCTGGGGCCCACACACAGGCAAGGTGCAGGAGCATAAACTGTAACATGGAGTCATCTTCTTGGCTCATTCTCCCAGCCACCTTGAGTCAAGGGGCTGGCCTCTTTGCTATTTATTGCTGTTCATTCATCTGTGTATCTGGATGGTAGGTAGGGGCCATGAACTTCCCTTATGTACTGTCAGCCAAGAACAATCCAGTAGAGAAAAGTAGAATTTGGGTCAGCTGAAGTGAGAGAGTGGTTGCAGGTGGGTGTGCTGGCGCTTTAAAGGGGGATGGGCAAAACAGTTCAGTACTGGCACAAGAAGAGACCTGAGGACCAATGGAATAGAATTGAAAACCGAGAAATGAACCCACAGACCTATAGCCACCTAATCTTCGATAAGGGAGCTAAAACAATAGAATGGAAGAAAGACAGACTGGCAAAACTGGATAAACACCTGTAGAAAACTAAAGCTAGATCCTTATATATCACCCAGTACCAGAATCAACTCCAAATGGATCAAAGACCTCGAAGTCAAAGCAGACACCCTGAAAACATTACAGGAAGGAATAGGAGAAACCCTAGGGCTCCTTGGCACAGGCCAACATTTTCTTAATAGAGACCCAGATACACAACAAATCAAAGAAAGGTTGGACAAATGGGATTGCATGAATTGCAGAGCTTCTGCATGGCAAAGGACATAGCAAGCAAGATAAATAGAAAGCCCACAGATTGGGAGAAGATCTTTACTAGCCATACAACTGATAAGGGTCTCATATCTAAAATATACTTGGAACTCACAAAATTAAATCCACCAAAAGCAAATCCTCAAAGAAACAACTGCCTGATAAATAAGTGAGCTAAAGACTTAAAGAGAAACTTCTCTGAAGAGGAAAGAAGGATGGCCAATAGACACATGAAGAAATGCTCAACCTCCCTAGCCATAAAAGAAATGCAAATCAAGACAACATTGAGATTCTATCTTACCCCAGTTAGAATAGCTATAATCAAGAATTCTAATAACAACAGATGCTGGAGGGAACCCTAGTGCATTGTTGGTAGGAGTGTAAACTTGTTCAACCACTTTGGAAAGCAGTGCAGAGGTTTCTCAGAAGACTCTACATAGAGCTCCCCTATGACCCAGCAATCCCACTTTTGGGCATTTACCCAAATGTTCACAAACAAGACCACACTAAAGCTACAAGCACCACTATGTTTATTGCCTCATTATTTACCATAGCTAAGATATGGAACCAACCCAGATGCACCTCAGTAGATGAATGGATCAAGAAAAGGATACACAATGGAATTCTAAGCCTCCATCAGAAAGAATGACATTGCTCCATTTGTTAGGAAATGGAAAGACTTGGAAAAAATTATATTAAGTGAAGCAAGCCAGGCCTGAAGAAACATAGGTCCCATGGTTTCCCTTATTTGCAATAACTAGTATAGTCTGGGACAAGCAGAAAAGGTCAAAATCTATGTACATATGACCATATAAGATGGATGTTAAGCGAAATGAACCCCAAGACAGGGACACAGTGGTGTTTTCTTTCTTGCTATTGTTTTTAATGTACCATGTGATTTTTTGTTGCTTTGTATATTCCTCTCCCATGGTATAACCCCTTTTTTCACTGTATTTGATGTTGATATAATTTGGGGAGTGGAAGGGAAGAAACAAAATGTTTAAATAGGGATACAGGTTGACCCATTGTAACAATGAGATGTACAAAACACTATGTTGAAAAATGAACTTTACAATTTAGGCGGGGGTGGGGGGATGGGGGGGAGGGAGTGTATTGTGGAGGTGGGAGGGAAGGGATGGTAGGGGAAAAACAAAGGAGGAGGCAACAATGCTTGGTAGGAAATGTACTCATTACTTTGCTCATGTAACTGTAACCCCTCTGTACAGTATTTTTACAATACAAAAAGGGGATGGTCTGATTACCCCATGACCTTTTAAATATAAGAAACTAGGGCCTATTAGTGTGTGTGTGTGTGTGTGTGTGTGCATTTTCCCAGAAAGGACACAATATCTTCAAATATATTAACACTTTGGTTTTTGGAAAAAAGTCAAACAGTACCACATGATGTGGCTTGTTTAATACACTAACATACCATGGGGTAGGTAATACACAAAACAGATGCACATACCAACTTAACATTAATGCACAGATTAATGTTCTCATCAGATCTTTATGAATTTAGGTCAACGAAATGAGTTTGAATGGCAGAAGAAATATTGGAACTTGAACATAAGGTATAGGGATCAGATGTAATTTTCTGGGAATCTTAGGAAGACAGAGGGTTGGAAACTTGGCAAAACAGTAACACCAGCTTCAGTGTTTTGAGTCCGGCTGTCCTGTGTTTGATCATGTGAGACCACTTGTATAGTTATCATAACATTATAGACCAATTTGTAGCATATCATTTTTATTTTATCCAATTCTATTGCTATCATGGCATACATTGAGCCAAGTCTAGCTTATTATACCTCTAGTCAGTATTAAATTTGTCTAAAATTCAGTAAATGTAGGTTGAATAAAGGAAAACACATATCAGATAATCCAATCCAAAGTCTGAGTATTACCCAGACTTAACATTATTAAATACCTGTGCAAAGTTGATGATATATGTGTGTGTTTTTCACTTGTGGAGCTTGAATGCAAAGCCTGAGCATTGTCTCTGAGCTCTTCTGCTCAAGGCTAGCATTCCACCATTTTGAGCCACAGTGTCACTTCCAGTTTTCAGGTGGTTTTTTGGAGGTGAGTCTCACGGACTTTCCTTCCTGGGCTGGCTTTGAACTGTGATGCTCAGATCTCAGCTTCCTGAGTAGCTAGGATTACAGGTATGGGCCACCAGCGCCTGGTTGATATATGTGTTTTTAATTGTTCCAAATTACTTGCTTATTGGGAGTCTCACCTTTAGAATAAATAAAATCTAATTCCAAATATTATGTCTATTATCTCCCCATACTTAATATTTAGGCCTGGTGGTGTGTTTCTCTATTCTGAGAAGGATGTTTTGAAACTGTCTTCTCTTAGCAAGTTGTTTTTGTATTTGGTTAGAGAAGCACACAGGACATTTTCCAGTGTGTTCTATTCTGGACTGTGATAGAGAAAGAATAGAGTGTAATTAAAGCCCATCCTCATGACATCTTCTTACTTTTCTTTTTAATTTTAAATTTGTTTTATTGTAAAGGTGGTTTACAGAGGGGTTATAGTTACGTAAGTTTGGTAAACGAGTACAGTTCTTTTTGAACAGTGTTACCCCTTCCTCATTTTCTCTCACGCCTCCCCATCCCTGCCAAGTTGTAAAGTTCATTTCCAACATATAGTGTGTAGTGAATATCACTGTTGAATTGGTTCACCCTTTGTCCCCCCATTTCTGCACATCTTATTTTGATTAGCCAATTTCTGTAAGAGAGTAGAGACTGGGAAGTTTAAGGAGCTGGTGAGACCATTGTTCAGACGTATGAATGCATTTGACACCTTTCCCTCCTAAATATGGGAGAGATACTCTTCTATTTCACTTTAAATATGAAAGAGTCCACGAGAACTGCTCAGAAAACATGCTCAGAATGGAAAAGACTATTAAAGCTAAGATAAAATCCAATGGGTAGATTGGCTTGAGAACACAAAAGCAGGCTAGGTTGAAGGTCAACCTACCATCAGCAGTGGACAAAATTCCTTATTGTTTGTGGCCCACATATGGACTGCATGGGTGGTTCATTTTATGGTTTTTATCTCTCCAAAAGTGTTCTCCCTCCCTCCCCCCTCTCTCTTTTTGTCAGTCATGGGACTTGAACTCTGGGACTAAGAGCTGTCCCTTAGCTCTTCAGCTCAAGGCAAGCGCTCTCCCACTTGAGCCACAGTGCCATTTCCAGTTTCCTGGTGGTTTATTGGAGATAAGAGTCTCGTGGACTTTTCTGCCAGGGCTGGGTTTGAACTGCAATCCTCAGATCCCAGCCTCTTGAGTAGCTAGGATTACAGGCATGAGCCACCAGCACCTGGCTCCCAAAAGCTATCTTGATGGGAGATATGACCCAGGAATTGCATAAAACTTTTGAGGAACTAAAAAACAGCTAGTTGGAGTTAGCTTCTCTAGATGCTGCTTGCTGATGAGAATTCCCAGGGGAGGTGTATCATATGGATGCCTCAGTGTGACTCACAGGAGTCAGAGTGGAATGAAAATAGTCATCAGATTTAGAGACACCAAAGCCAGATCACAGTCAAACCCAGACACCAAAGCTAGATGATTGCCTACTCAGCCACTTGTGTGTTCCATTTTCATTTAATTCATTTTCCTTTTGGCTATAATAGAAGAAGAGTGGACAGAAAGTTGGGATGAGAGAGTAATTTGTGTGAATGAAAAATTATCCTAGACTGGCCTGGAACACAGTTGTCTTTGAGTTGTACAATTTATAATTACTTTCCAGTAAATAATTAGAACTGCTGATAAAATGCTTGAACCACTTTCTGATATTTAGTGGGATTAAAACTTGTTCTGGGAAATAAGTTATCCTTTACCTACCTACTCACCTGACTATTATTTACAGTGATCTTCATTAACTTCTGCTCTGGTGTAGATATAATCTTTCCTATAAAACAATCCTGCCCAAGTTCAATCATAGAGTGAAATTGAAAAGGTCATTTTTCTTGCATAAACATGATGATACAAGTGAGGTCCAATTTCATATAATGTTAGATAACTTTTTGCTCATATATTTCCTACTATTATTATTTTACTATGTTTCTTTCTCTCTTAGGTTAAGATATGAATTTATATTGAGTTGATTGTTACTGAAAATTATTCTTTACATGTCAGTTCTTTGGAGTTAAATTCTGCTTTATAGCATACTGATAAGTCAATTTTTATAAGCATTTATCATTACCTTTTTGTATTTTTTATATTTTTAATCTGCAAACATCGCTTTTAGACATATTTACTATAAAGATTCTTTTTACATAATTCAAGATTTCTTTGGTTGTTGTTGAGATATAATATGTATATATCTTTACAGGCCATCTTATGGTAACATGACAAGTATACATCATATAATAAATTAGAGCAATAGGATTTTTCATCTCTTCATACTAATCATTTTTATGCATTGGGAATTTCATGTTCAACTCTGCTAGTATTTTGAGATAAATTATAGATTGTCCTAACTTCTATATGTAACCATGCTGAAGAAGAATCAGAGATTTTCTCTGATTACCTTAAAATTCTATAAAAGTTTTTCTGGTTCTGGAATAATGTACAAGTCTGATACTTGTGCCGTCATCATCTGCTTACAAACAATCTTTTATACTTATATATGCCTATATATATTTGTGTTTATGGAGTAAATATAATAAATAGATTCGTTACTTATTAATGCATGGTTCTAATGCATATGCCATTTTGAAGGGCAGTTTCTGTTCGCAGCAGGATGGAAGGGGAAAACACAGAGAGTTCCCATATGACTCTTGCATTTCCACACTTTTACTCTCAACTCATTCCATCCATACCCACACCATTACTTCTTGGTCATTGGGCTTTGATCAATGTAGTTTCGACATCCAGCCCAGAGTTTAAGGTACTTTTAAGGTTTTAAATGTTAGGTGCCAGTGACTCATGCCTGTAATCCTAGGTACTTAGGAGGCTGAGATCTGAGAATTGCCAGCCTGGGCAGGAAAGTCTGTGAGACGCTTATGTCCAATAAACTACCCTCTCGAAAAAGGTGGAAATGGAGACAGGGCTCAAGTTGTACAGCACTGGCCTTGAGCCAAAGAAACTCAGGGACAGCACCCAGGCTGAGTTCACGCCCCAGGTCAGGTGCACACACGCATACACATGCGCACACACGCATACACACACAATTTAAATGTATATTTGGAATACAGAGAGCCTGACAAAATCATGTCCATGTGTCTTAAAAATTAATTATGCCTGAGAGGTTGTGCAGTATTTATATGTCAGGGCAGTTTCTAAGTATGACTTTGATTGCAACTACAATTTATAGCATTATTTGTTCATGTCTTATTATTTTTAATTGACATACAATAGCTCTACATATTTATAGTTTACAGTGTGACATTTGGCTCATGTGTACCTTGTGTAATGATCTGATCAGGGTAATGGGAGCATTCATCACTTCTGACATTTGCTATTTCTTTGGAATGAGAACTTCCCAAACTTCTATTTTGAAATACATGATGTCTTATTGTTAAATAAGGATGTGTACTTGCCGCATGCAATACCCGTTACTAAACTTTATTGTTGACTATACCTACCACATTATTCCTACTTCCACTTGTTGACCAATCTCCCCATTTATTTTATGATTCTTATTACTTGGTTATTATATCCTAGGTTTCCAATTCTATCTGCCAGGTTTACTATTTCGTTCATTGCATTTTTCTATTTGTTTTCCACTTTGAGTTATAGAATAGTCCTTCCTGTTTGAAATTTGTACACACTAACTTGCTATTTAGCAGTGTGTATTCTCTTCTTCGTTTGCTCTATTAAATTTGTATGGTTCTATGTGAGTTTGTGTGTCAGGGGGTAGAGGAGTGTTCACCAGTCCTAGGGATTGAACTCAAGTCCTGAGCATTGTCCCTGATCTTTTATGCTTAAGGCTATGGCTCTCCCACTTGATCCATAGCTCCATTTCTGGATTTTTTTTGGTGGTTAATTGGAGTTAAGAGTCTCACTGACTTTCCTGCCCAGCTTGGCTTTGAGCCACATGCAATCCTCAGATTTCATCCTCCTGAGGATGGAGGATTACAGGCATGAGCCACTGGTGCTCGGCCTCTATGGGATGGGAAGGGGAAACAAAGGAGGAGGCAACAATGCTGGATAAGAAATGTACTCATTACCTTGCCCATGTAATTATAGCCCCTCTGTATGGTATTTTCACAATAATAAATAAATAAATAAAATTGAACTATAGATCTCAGATTTTGATAATCAAAGGATTTTTCCTCCACATTTACTAATTGTAACTTCTTTACTTTTCCAATGGTTGTCACATTAAAGCCTAGATGGTGTGGGGGTTTAAGCCTGGTCTGCAGGTGGCACATCATATTGCCGTCCATACCACCACTCCATTGATCAGACCTTGGTAATATGACAAAACCTGACAGAAGAGAAGGTGGGCTGTGTACTCCCTGGGAGGCAGACTTGTGGAGTAGAGGCACAACTCTACTTCACGGAAAGAGAAGGGAAGCAATCTTTGCTGGTCAGTTAGAAGCCTCACCTATTACATTAAAGCTTTGCTGCAAAAAAAAGAGAAGTCTAATAATTAGCTCATTTTTTTTTATTGGTATCAAGTGAGTACCCCAGCAAGGAATTAGGGAACAAGGATCAGGAGCAACGTGTGGACCCAGAATGTTGCATTCTTTCTCCATAAGGGCCTGTGAACAGCAGTGCCTCACTATTAAGACCAATAAGCATCTGGTGGGCAGCTGGAGGTTATGTAATTAAGAGACTAAAAGGACTCAGTGCTACAAACAACACCAAACCAAAGAATGCTACCAATAATTACACCAGAGTATTTGGAAAAATCTATGGCCAAACCAGCGAATAAGTTATTGGTGCTGAACACGAGGAAGGCAATTTCTATTTATTTATATTTTCTATTTACATGCTGAAAATTTAGGCTGGTAAAGAGGTTATCACCAGCCAAACCAGGACTATTACATCAGCTTTCCATTGCCTTGCTGTTGACTGTTAGAGCCTCTAGGACTAAATACAGGTGTCTTATGGATAAACTTTTAGGAAAAAAGTCTGCTTTAGCTGGGTGCTTGTGGCTCATATCTGTAAGAGCGATTCAGGAGGCTGAGACCCTTAGGAGGATGAGGATTATGATTCAAAGCCAGCCCAGGCTAAAAAGGCCATGAGACTTGTATCTCCAATGAGCCACCAGAAAACCACAAGTGGCACTGTAGTTCAAAGTGGTAGAGCACTAGCCTTCAGCAAAAGTTGTTCAGGGACAGTGCCCAGGCCCTGAGTTCCAGCCCTACAACTAACAGACAAGCAGGTAAGCAAGCAAGCAAACAAACAGCCTACTTCAAACCTTTCTATTCAGCATTATGGTAGAAACATTAGCCAATCTGAGAAGACCTGGAGATCTGAAAGAAAGATAGGAAAATTTGCTTTATTTGTAGTCCTAAAAACTTAATTACAGCTTACAAACACGCTGTCTCTTTGGACCTCTGTGAGAATGAGTGAGCAAGGGGTATTACTCTCTCTACTGTGTTTATGGTGGGATATGGCCTTGCAGGTTATGAAAGAGTGACACCAGAACCACAGTGTCTAACTCCTGAGCCCAAAGGTTGTGCTCTGTCTCTGTACCTCAGGATGCTCTCATCCAGACAGTAGCATTCCCAGAGAGAATTTATCAGCAAGAAGGAAACCTGTTTCAGCTCCTTGAGGTCTTAGTCAAAGAACAAACAGCGCTGAGTGCTGCAATACTGTCTTGTGAGTTAAGAAGCAGAGGGATAATGAGGCTCTCATTATGTTCTTTCGCCTCAGCTTCCACTGTGGATAAAGGTATGGGATATTTTTCCAGGAAGAAACAAATTACAGCTTTCCATCATTGCCATTATTAATAGAAACTGGGCATGTTTCTTAAATAGGAGCTCTTTTGATTCCCTCTTTAAATGAAAAAAAAGAAAAGGAGAAATCTTGGGAGAATTTTTGAAGTTATGATGTTTGCCTGAATGTATTGTGAATATTTTCAAATTAATTTCAGCATGTTGCAATATAAATATCCTATGTAAATGTGCAATGTATAATAAATGTATAATGTGTGCATGTGTTGTGGAGTTTTATTCAGCATTTTCCAACAGGAGGTATAGCCATTTTCTTGTCCCAGGCCATCTTTATACCACGATCCTTCTACTTCCCCCTCCATACAACTGGTATCATAGGTATGTGTCACCATGCTTGGCTTATTTGTTCAGAGAGAATCTCACATTTTTGCCTGGGCTGGCCTACATTTATGATTCTCCACTATACACCTGGCCAAAATTTATATTTGTAAATGCTTGCATTGTTAAAGAAAAGAACTAAAAATGAAATGATTCGATTTTCTCTTCCACAAACTAAAGAACTTAAAATTATAAGTAGGTGAAGAAAGTAAACCAGAAGAAATCAATAAAAATAAGATGAATAGCAAAAAGTTTAATAAAGCTAATGGTCAATGTTTTGAAAAGATCGATAATATTAATCTACAAAGACATTACTCTATCAAAAGAGAAAATATAAAAGAGAGAAACATACTGGTTATCAGGGTTAGAAGGGCATATTACTACACTATACATTTTGGAAGTATAAGAGTTAATTTGAGTAATTCTATGCCAATAAATCAGGGAGTATAAATGAAATGGACTAATGTCAGTAAAAACACAATTTACCAAGAGTGCCCCAGGAAGAAATGCAAAATCTGAAGAGCCCTATTTTGATTAAAGAAACTTAATTTGCAATCAAAAGCCTTTATATAAAAATACTTTAGATGCAAATGGATTTCCTAGTGGATGTCATAAAACATTCAAGAAAGAATAACCCCAAACTTGAGCAATATCTTTCTGAAAACAAGAAGGAACTAACCTGGCTTATACATCAGTGTACTTATATATATGATGCTGTTTGAAGACAGTATTTTATGTGACTAGTATAATTCTGACACCAAACGGAATGAAAACGTTACAAAAAAAAAAATGTGTGGATCATAGTCCTCAGAAATACAGACACAGGTTCTCAGTCACCTATCAGCAAACTAGGCCTAAAATTATATAAAAGTGATCATGCCTTATGGTCAAATAAAGTTAGTCCAAAGATGGGCTCAACATTTGAAAATTGATTCAATTTATCTAGCAAAAATTCAGGAGAAAACAAGCACTTGGTTGTATCTATAGATTGTGAAAAGTTTGTTTAAAATGTAACATCTATTAATGATAAATGCTTCCAGAATACTAGGACTAGGAAGACATTGGCTCAATTTTAGAAATAAAATGGACCAAAAAATGCATAGCAAATATTATGTCGAATGGTTAACTACAGGTACTTTCCTCTTAGGACAAAAGTCTGCTTTAACCCTTTCTATTTGGCCTTGTAGTAGAAAACTTAGCCAGTCTGAGAAGGCTGGTTCAATGACAAAACAACATAAAATCAATGAAGAAATAAAAACAACAACCCGATTAGAAGTGCCTCCCCGCCCCCACAGTCCCCCTGAAATCTAGCATAAAAAATACTATAAAATTTGCTGGGCATTGGTGGCTCACACCTATAATCCTAGCTACTTGTGAGGCTGAGATCTGAGGATTGCAGTTTGAAGCCTGGGCAGGAAAGTCCATGAGACACTTATCTCCAAAAACTACTCAGAAAAAGCTGTGGCTCAAGTGGTAGAGCACTAGCTTTGAGCATAAAAGCTTGGGGACAGTGCCCAGGCCCTGAGTTCACAATTAATCAAATTAATTAATTGCAATTTAATTAAGTTGTAATTTGCAATTAATCACTTAAAAATATCCACTTAGTATTTCAACTAATAGTTCTAATCTTAGGAGTTTGCCCAAGTGAATAAACACATACCATGCAAAGACACAAAGGCTAATGTTAAAATGGCTTGTTATCCAAATAATGGAATCAGGCTATGTGTCCATCAATGGATGAGCAGATAAAGAAACTGTGTTGTGTTTACACAATGGAGTATTATTTAGCTGTTAAAACAAGAGAGCAGGAGCAATTATCTCATTTACTGGACATCCTCACGTCAAATGAAACAAGACTCGGAAGGGCAAATACCATATGTTCCCTTTCAGATATAGAATCTAGATTAAAAAAAAATAGAAGGAAAGCCATTTGGGAAGAGTAACCAGGAGGAGGGAGGGGCACCAGAAAGGTTATTGGGGGTGGGTGATGAATATGATCAAGTACATTATATAGCTATCACAAAACATCATCGTGACAGCCATTATTTTATATAATTTATATACTAATATAATAAATGATTATACCAATAAAAAACAAAGTGAGTTTTAAAAATAGCTTATTTGTAAACCTAAAAACTGGGGGAGGAATCAAATGTATATTAATCAATGTATAAAAAATGATTTGAGATATACTTATGGACAGAATATTTCTCAAAGCAATAAGAAATGAACAATGCTTGATAGGGAAGGTACTCACCACCTTACTCATGTAACTGTAACCCTTCTGTACAGTATCTTTACAATAAAAATATATATTATAAAAAAGAATGAACTGGGTGCTCATGGCTCATTCACACCTAGCTATGCAGGTGGCTAAGAGCTAAGGATCAGGTTTGAAGCCAGCCCAGGTAGAAAAGTCCATTATACTTTAATCTCCAGTTAACTATCAACAAATTGGAAGTGGAGCTATGGCTCAAGAGGTACAGCGCTAGCACTAGCACTAGCCCCATTACTGGTACAAAAAAAGAAAAGAATCAAATACTAATGGATCAAGGTAGATAGATACAGCTCCTAACATACTAAGCAAAAGACAGCACTTAATACACAATGTATACAATGGCATTTATACAGAGTAACATTCTAGAAGACACAAAAAGATTCCTTGCAGAAAAAGTCACTTATCCATGAAATCACTGAGGTTTGATTAGTATGCAATAGTTTTAGACATATTTTCTGTCTATATGTCCCGATGGCTACAAACAGTTGAATGAGTGTGCCAAAACCACAATGTATGCAGTTGAGGTATATTATAATCAAGATATTAGTGGGTGTAGTTTACCCACTCTGAATCTGGGGTGGTCCTGGGGAAAACCACAAGTGAGCCAATCTGGCAGTAAGGATGGAAGGTGGATAGGTCACTTTGGAAACAGAGGGTTTTAGACCCTGTGATGCCTTTGTCCCTTCCTAGCATGACACTATAGCATGGTTCAAAGAGTCACGGCTGCTGCTTTAATTCTAGTTCTCCAAATGGTGTACAAGTTCCTCTGATGGTGAATCCTGAAGATAATTCTGGGAGACCAGATAGATAGGGTATAATCCATCTTGGAACTACAAGTTGCTTTCTTTCTTTTCTTTCTTCTTTTCCTTTTTTTTTTTTTTGCCAGTCCTGGGGCCTGGAGCTCTTCAGCTCAAAGCTAGTGCTCTACCACTTGAGGCACAGGGCCATTACTGGCTTTTTCTGCTTATGTAGTGCTGAAGAATCGAACTCAGGACCTCATGCATGCAAGGCAAGCACTCTACCAGTGAGCCACCTTTCCAGCCCCTTAAATTGTTTTTATGCTGGTCCTAGAGCTTGAACTTAGGACCTGGGAAGTGTCCTTGCGCATTTTCTGCTCAAGGCTAGTGCTCTATAACTTGACCAACACCTTCCTTCCAGCTTTTTGTTGGTTAATTAGAGAGAAGAGTCTCAAACTTATCTCTCTGGGCTGACTTTGAAAACCACAATTATCAAATCTCAGCCTCTTGAGAAGCTAGGATTACAGGCGTGAGCACAAGTGCCCAGCATATATGTATATATATATATGTGTGTGTGTATATGTATGTATATATACACACATCTAGATATATGTATTATACATACATAAATGTATATACATGTACATATACGTACACACATATGCCAAAAAGATCTGAGCCTAACAGTTTCATCCATCCAAGCTTAAGCAAATTAAGAGGAGGGAAAATAATCTAAGTAATCTAAATTCACAACAGTTTCTAAAGGATAATTTTCTTCAATTGATATTGTTAGTTGTCAAGTTAACTTCACTGGCACACAGAAAATCCATTCCTAAATGGCTCTGCGTGGTATGCCAGGCATCAGGATCTTTCTGAAATCTCTGTGTTCACTACTCTGTTTTTCTTTTCTTTTCTTTTCTTTTTGCCATTTTACTTTCTTTTTTATTTTACTTTTTTTATTTTACTTTTTTATTTTACTTTCATTTTTATTATGTAAGTCTTGTAAATATATAATTACCCACCAGGTTGGCATCTAGCTGAACCTCCCTCTTACAGTAGGAGGGAGGTATTTCTAAGCCCAGCTACTATTATTATCTTGTTATTCTGTGACTTCCTACCTGAAGATGAAGAAAAAAAATAAAAAGGTACACCACTTCTCATTATTCTTCGGTTGCTGCACCATACGTTTGTGAGCAGAAATAATGATGTTTTAAAACCAACTTTGAGTGTGCTGTGTGTCTATAGCTCCTCTTAGGAAACTAATGAACCTGTCTGCCACTTGCCAGCGAATGCTAGGAACCAAGTGTTTATACTCATCCTGATGCCCTGAAACTCTCAGGCCCTCTGGAGTCTTTTCTCTTTCCAATATTCTCAGCTTGCCATGAACATGGATAATATTTTTAGTCTATGAAAATAATTTAAAACACAGAAATTATTTGCACTAGGGCTTGATTCAATGAATCATCAGATCCCATTAAATATGTATTCTTTTTGTTTCTGTTTAAGACTTACTAAATATCTACTTAGCCTTAGCAAAGAAAATGAGCCAAGAGGGCTGAAGGGAAAAGATGAAGACCACAGCCCTCTTCTGCATCCATTCCTATGACTCCTGGTGCACTCTGTTTCCATGCTTGGGGCCAAGCTTCGGTGTTTCCTCACCAGGGAAGGTTGTCATAGCAATGGGCCAAGCTTATGAAGCTTTGTTGTACCCCCTACAAAACCACACCAGCAGGGACTCTGATTGCTTGTGCCTGTAACCCTAGCTACTCAGGTGGCTGAGATATGAAGAGCCATGGTTCAAATCCAGCCTGGGCAGGAAAGTTCATGAGACTCTCATCTACAATTAATGACTGGAAAACTGGAAGTGGCGTTGTAGCTCAAAGTGGTAGAGTGCTAGCCTTAAGCAGAAGAGCTCAGGGATAGCACTCAGGCTCCGCGCTCAAGCCCCAAGACTGACAACAGAAGAAACAAAACAAAACAAAATACGTCCTCAAATTGATGCCTACTGCTTCTACCAAATGCAACCTCCCCTTTCCTTCCACACCTTCTCTCTTTTTCAGTGCACAGTGAGAATACCGTCTTATCTTCTGGGGCACTTTGTGACCTGTGGGGAGAGGGTGGTAGAGTGCAGCAGAAATCAGTGAGGTAAATACGATTAAAAATGAGATGTACAAGTTGTTAGGTTGAAAATGAACTTTACAACTTTGGTGGGGGGAAGGGGGAAAGAGGGTTAGGTGGGGGGGGGCAGGGGGAGGATGGGAAGGGATGGGAAGGGGAAACAAAGGAGGAGGCTGCAATGCTTGATAAGAAATGTACTCATTATCTTGCCCATGTAATTGTAACCCCTCTGTACAGTATGTTCACATTAAAAAATAAATAAATAAAATTATTGGCTTGGTAGGCCATGACTTTCCCATTAGAACCTTTTATAGTATAACAGGATTGAGTATGGCCTTCCTTTGTTACTCTCTGTCTCTCTTTCTCTCTCTCTCTCTCTCTGTGTGTGTGTGTGTGTGTGTGTAGAAAATCTGAGATGGTGTTGGTAAATTTCAATCTGAAGCAGGAGACATTTTTGTGTCAATAAATTCTTGCACTGCCTATAAAGAAAATAGAACAATGAAACCCATTAAAATTTTGAGTGTACAGGGCCAGGGTAAGAAATTAAAATGAAGGAGTTGACTTTGATCAGAGAACATCATAGGCATGTATAAAACCAGCAGAATGAAATCCCTTTGTACAATTGAAGATAGGCTAAAAAAAAAAAGTAAACTCTACATAGCTTTAAAAGATTGACACTGACATCTCCTTATTCCATAAATGAATTTCCAATCAGTAAACACTGTTTATCAATATTGCTCCTATCCAACAATGCCTTATTCTACAAGAAGAACCTTAATCAGTAAATACTGCATGCTAATATAACATCAATCTGCTCTTCTTACTCTTTTCTTCCAAAGCCTTACATTTTCCTAACCAATTTGTTAATGAAAATACCTATTTTATACGCTATTATAACAGCTGGCAGGCCATTTAATTCACAGATAACTGCAGTGTAGTGATTACTAACTCAGATTCTGAAATTCCATACTGGATTTATATCTTAGCTACTTACCGTCTGATCTCGGGCAAGCAATTTAATTTCTCTCTGCCTCAGTGCCCACATCTGCAAAGTGTAGATAATAGTATTAATTCTCTCACATGGTTGATATGAAGATTAAATGAGCAAAAATACTGACAAAAATGCTTAAAAAGGAACCTGAAACAGAGGAGAATGCCACATAAATATTTGCTGTTAATAATTGCTTTGCATTAAAAAGAGAAAAGCACCTACCCTGCAATTAATAAAATACTGCACCAAAGCAAAATTACACGGATATCTAGAGATATGAAGAATACCCAGATTCTGCACATGGCCAAAATGTATGTAGAGTCTTTAAAGTTCTTTTGTTAGATTCTCCTGGCAAATCTTTGATCCTGGCCAGACTTAATGCTCATTGTTTTTTTGTTGTTGTTGGTGGTGATATTTTACTTGCAGCTGCATAGCTTCATTTAAATAAAGAACATGATGTTGACTGCTCTCAATCTCAATCCATCTTATTTAGTCTACTCTTAAGTCCCTGAGCAGCCTGGAGATCCCTAGTCCATCCTCTGTTCCATTATCCTGGCCCAGAATTTCCTACATGAGCACAAGGCCTTATACTCTCACTTGGCTCTTTCATTCAAGGCTGGTGCTCTACCAGCGGAACCACATTTCCACTTCCAGCTTTTTGCTGTTTAACTGGAGATGAGAATCTCAAAGACTCTTCTGTCTGGGCAAGCTTTTAACCTCAATCCTCAGATTTCAGCCTCCCGAGAAGCTAGGTGGGTTTTTGTCATTGTTCTTATGCTTAGCTGACAATCTAGCTTCCCGGTATAGGGCGAATAGGAGAAGAGAGGGATAAGAGATCTACAGGCCCCAGTGAACACAACAGTCTATCTGTCTTTCTCTTCCTGAGTCAAACACTCTGCCCTGCTTCCCATTCACACAATTAGTGATTAGTACTCTAACCTAAGGACAATCTTAAATGATATGCTATATCTTATTCCTCTGGATGAAGCAGGAACATCCTTGGCATTCCTTTTTTCTTGCTCTACGATGATTACTATTTTCTCTTCATTTGGAACATTTCATCTGCCTATAGACAAGCAGCTATTTCTCTTATCGAACACACTTTCTCTTCATTACCATGTTAGCTTCTAGCTGTCAAGACATTCTGTTTTATTTATAGAAAAATTCTCAAAAGTTGTTTATGCCTCTCCCGCCCCCCCTCTGCAGTACTAGAGATTGAAATAAGCCTCCTACCATCTTCATAATGATTAATTGGAGATAGGTCTCACAGACTTCCCTGGCTGGCTGGCTTTGAACTGCATCCTCAAATCTCAGCCTTGTGAGTAGCTAGTGTTAGTAAATTAAATTGGTAGCAGAGGAAAGAGAGCAGCATGTGGCATTCAGGCAAGGGTAAGGTTTATTTGCAGGCCACCTCTGGTCAAGTTGGAAGCCCCTGTAGCAGGAATAAAAAGAGTCGAAGCAGAGAGAGCCACAACTTATCAAGGCCAGATGCGGATGTGACCTGAGGTGGTAGTGACTGCCTCCAAGTGGGTCAGTTACCTCGGTGACACAGGTACTGGGCGGACTTAAACCAAGAGGGCGGAGGAGTCTGCTCTGCCTTCCCAGGGTGGATCTTACAGCTAGGATTACAGGTGTGAGCCACCAGAAGTGCCTCACACGTAGCTGGGGTTACAGATGTGTATGTTGGTACTCGGGTCAGGCTAATTTTTGCCTGCAAAGAAAAGCCTTCAGATGTCTCCCGCTCACATATGCTCTGCCGTACCTCGCACTCACCTTTATTTTTGTACTTGTGTTAGTCATTTTTCTTGAGTCCCCCAAACTGCTGTTGCTAAGATTCTAATGATTTTTACCCTGATAAAAGTGGATCGAGCAAGCCTTAGTGTTCCTGTTAGCTAAACTTACTTTCTTTGTTGCCTTTCTCTTTACTTTTTTTCCTTCCTCCCTCCCTTCCCTCCCTTCCTTCCTCCCTCCCTCCCTCCTTTCCTTCCTTCCTTCCTTCCTTCCTTCCTTCCTTCCTTCCTTCCTTCCTTCCTTCCTTCCTTCCTCCTTTCCTCCCTTCCTCCCTTCCTTCCTTCTTTCCTTCCTTCCTTCCTTCCCTCCTTCCTTCCTCCTTCCTACTTTCCTCCCTCCCTTCCTTCCTCCCTTCCTTCCTTCCTTCCTACTTTCCTCCCTTCCTTCCTTCCCTCCCTCCCTCCCTCCCACTTTCCCTCCCTTCTTTTCTTCCTTCCTTCCTACCTTCCTTCCTTCTCTCCCTCCATCCCTCTCTCCTTCCTTCCTTCCTTGTTTCTTTTCTTCCATTCCTTTCCTTTATTTCTTGTGTGTGTGTGTGTGTGTGTGTGTGTGTGTGTGTGTGTGTGTGTGTGTGTTTGTACTGGTACTGGAGCTTGAGCTTGGGGCCTGGGAGCTCTCTTTTAGCTATTTCCACTCAAAGGTGTGGTTCCATTTGAGTCATAGCTCTATTTGCAGTTTTTCCTTTTTTCCCTTTCTTTTCTTTTCTTTTTGGTGGTTAATTGGAGATATGTCTCACTGGACTTCCCTATCTGGCTGACTTGGAACTGAGATCCTCAGATCTCTGTCTTGAGTAGCTAGGATTACAGGTGTGAACCACCAGCAGTGCCAGGTTTAGCTCAACTAATTTCAGACTGGCTTGTTCCTGATTCTGGCTTTGCTTTCTTTCTTTCTTTTAAAATTTTATTGTCAAGGTGATGTAAACATGGGTTACAGTTATATAAGTAGAGTAGTGATTATACTTCTTGTTTAACTTGTTACCTCTTCCCTCCTTTTTGTCCCTCTCTCCCTCCCCCTGCAAGAGCAATCCCACTTCTGGGCATTTACCCAAACGATCACAAACAAGGTCACACTAAAGCTACCAGTACAGCTATGTTTATCACAGCATTGTTGACCATAGCTAGGATATGGAACCAACCCAGATGACCCTCGGTAGATGAATGGATCAAGAAAATGTGGTATACAAATTTCAAACTCTACTATAAAGCCATAGTAATCAAAACAGCTTGGTATTGGCATAAGAACAGACCTCAGGACCAATGGAATAGAATTGAAAACCCAGAAATGAACCTACAGACCTATAGCCATCTAATCTTCGATAAGGGAGCTAAAACAATAGAATGGAAGACAGACAGCCTCTTCAGTAAATGGTGCTGGCAAAACTGGTTAACTACATGTAGAAAACTAAAGCTAGATCCTTATATATCACCCTGCACCAGAATCAACTCCAAATGGATCAAAGACCTTGAACTCAAAGCAGACACTCTGAAAACATTACAGGATGGAATAGGAGAAACCCTGGGTCTCCTTGGCTCAGGCCGAAATTTTCTGAATAGAGACCCGGAAACACAACAAATCAAAGAAAGGTTGGACAAATGGGATTGTATAAGGTTGCAGAGCTTCTGCAGGGCAAATGACATAGCTAGCAAGATCAATAGAAAGCCCACGGACTGGGAGAAGATCTTTACTAGCCATACAACGGACAAGGGTCTCATATCTAAAATATACTTGGAACTCAAAAAATTAAACCACCCAACAACAAATCCTCAAAGAAACAACTGCCCAATAAGTAAGTGGGCGAAAGACTTAAAGAGAAGCTTCTCTGAAGAAGAAAGAAGGATGGCCAATAGACACATGAAGAAATGTTCAACATCCCTAGCCATAAAAGAAATGCAAATCAAAACAACATTGAGATATCACCTCACTCCAGTTAGAACGGCAAAAATCAAGAACTCTAACAACAACAGATGCTGGAGGGGATGTGGACAGAAAGGAACCTTACTTCATTGTTGGTGGGAATGTAAACTTGTTCAACCACTTTGGAAAGCAGTATGGAGGTTCCTCAAAAGACTTCACATAGAGCTCCCCTATGACCCAGCAATCCCACTTTTGGGCATTTACCCTAATGTTCACAAACAAGACCACACTAAAGCTACCAGCACAACTATGTTTATTGCAGCATTATTTACCAGAGCTAAGATATGGAACCAACCCAGATGCCCCTCAGTAGATGAATGGATCAAGAAAATGTGGTATATATACACAATGGAATTCTATGCCTCCATCAGAAAGAATGACATTGCCCCATTTGTTAGGAAATGGAAAAACTTGGAAAAAATTATATTAAGTGAAGTAAGCCAGGCCCAAAGAAACGTAGGTCCCATGGTTTCCCTTATTTGTAATATCTAGTATATGTATGAGTCAAGCGGAAAAGGTCAGATAATGTGATGTCACGAAAATGAACCCTTAGATGTGTATTTTAATGTTTTTTTCTTTCCTGCACTTGTTTCTAACACATTTATAAGATTATCTCTTTGTTGCTTTGTATGTCCCTCCTCCACAGTATAACCCCTGCTTTCACTATATTTGATGTCAGTATAACTTGTGGAGGAGATGGGGAAAAACCAGTTGTTTCAGGATACAGGTGGACCTGTTGCAACAATGAGAAGTACAAGTTGTCATGTCCAAAACGAGCTTTACAACGTTGGTGCGGGGGGGGGGGGGGGAAGGATTGGGGGGAGGCTGGGAAGGGATGTGAAGGATAAACAAAGGAGGAGGCTGCAATGCTTGGTAAGAAATGTACGCATTATCCTGCCCATGTAACTGTAACTCCTCTGTACAGTATGTTCACAAATAAAATTAAATTAAATTAAAAAAAAATGTGGTATATATACATATACAATGGAATTCTATGCTTCCATCAGAAAAAGTAACACCATCCCATTTGTAAGGAAATGGAAGGATTTGGAAAAATTCATATTGAGTGAAATAAGCCAGACCCAAAGAAACATAGATCCCAGAGTCTCCCTTATTTGGAATAATTAGTATACATCTAGGATAATCTTAACAGATGAGCAGAATAGCTCAATAGCTATGAACATATGACCATATAAGATGATGCTAAGTGAAAAGAACTCTAAGACATGGACGTAAGAGGTTTATCTTTGCTGTTGTTGCTCTATATGTATTACATGATTTCTTTTTTCTTTTGTGATTATCCCACTATGGTTTATTCCCTGTTGTCACCGTATTTGATTTTGGTAACCTGGATATTTTATATACATTTATCGAATTAAGGAAGGGGAGGGGAACAATAAAATGGTGAGAAAAAGAACAAGGGGGAGCCAATGCACTGGCAATGCTCACAAGACATTATGTTGGAAATAAATGCTCCTTGCTTAGAGCATTTACTTAAGAAAACCTGCAATTGTAACAAGTATCTGGAATCCTTTGAGATGTAAATCTCCTAAAGCTTTTTACTACTTTTACAGCTTCTGGCTGACTTTCTTCAAGGCCTCCAGGCATCCCATTGAAATGTTGACATCTAGAGTTTCTAGATTCTAGTCTAGGAGAGTAGCTGCCTAACTTGAATAAGAGCCAATTAACAAACACAAACAACTTAATCCTTCTGATCAACCTTCTTTTGTGGATTTTGCCACCAGCTGCTCTAGCTATTAGAAATGTTGAGCTTGCAATTTCAATTTCTCTTCCCCAAGGCAGTAGACTTGAAGAGTCTTCTCTCTCTCTCTCTCTCTCTCTCTCTCTCTCTCTCTCTCTCTCTCTTAAATCTCTGGTGAAAGGGCATGGCTTCTCTTTCTCAATCCATCAGCCATATTTGGTGTCATTATTCACCCTATCTTGAAAAAAGCATTTGGTCCCTACCCCATGGGCTGCTACTTCTTCTTCTTACTTGCTTGTTTTCCTCTCACAAAATTGATCTTTAAAGATAATATTAAGCCAGGCCCTTACTTCACCTATTTCACTCTAACAATGTTGTCTAGTTTCATTGCCCTAAGTCCTGTCTGTGTCAGGTAGAGTTTGATCAGGGGAGCAGCACCACCGTGATTGAAGGAATGAAGCATTTGTTGTAGATATTATTAGAACGGCTATGGATGCTGATGACCAAGTCTATGGAACATTGTTTACTCAGTCTGTGGTTGAACTTATGGTGATTGTGATTTAACACAAGGGGCTAGCAGTGTGGAATAAAATCATGAAACTTGTGAGGGTGAAGACAATTACGACCTAATGAGTAAGCAAAGCTGGTAAGGGACTTGCCTCCATCTTAGACTAAATGGAACCACACTTTTATGCTTGTTTGGACTTGAAGAAGCTGAATGAGGAGTCAATGGGCGCTAGGAGGAGTGGCATGGTGAGATGCCATGTATGATGATGCTGGAGCATCTTATCATATCATCTGATATGAGGTCAGAAGAACTTATTTATTTACTCATTTATTATTATTATCATGTATTTATCATTCATTCATTATATTGGTAATGGGCTTAAATTCAGAGCCTTGGGCTTAGGTTTAGTAGGTAGAAATTTACCACTCAAGCCACATCTCCACTTCTGGTGTTTTTGTTGGTTAATTGGATATAACAATCTTTAAGAATTTTTCAGCCTAGTCTGGCTTCCAGCAACAATCATGAGCCTCAGTTAGGTTATAGCAATGGGCTACCTGGTAGAGGTCAAAAGAGATTATAATGAGGAATTTAGATAGAACCTAAGCATAAAGGTAATGTATATGTGTATATACATATATGTATGCCTATAATATAGATATGCATCAACATATGACAAATATAAGTTTTGTCTATAAACTTCCTTGCAAAATTAGAAAGGTATTATATCATTAAGTAATTAAATGCATGAACATTTACTGAATGGTAATACTAAAAGCAGCATTGAATTATGTTTTTAAATTGTATAGCTTTTTCTTGTTTTTAGTTGTATCATTGAAAATGTAGCTGGGCACCAGTGGCTCATGCCTGTAATCCTAGCTACACAAGAAGCTGAGATCTGAGGATACAGTTCAAAGCTAGCTCGGGCAAGAATGTTTGTGAGACTCTTATCTCCAATAAATCACTAGAAAACCAGAAGTGGTGCTATGGCTCAAGTTGTAGAGCACTAGCCTTGAGCTGAATTGCTGAAGGACAGTACCCAGATCCAGAGCTCAAGCTCCATGACTGACCAAAAAAAAAAAAAAAAAAAAGGAATGTGTTGATTATGAAAATAGTTTTTATGCAATTTATATATATATTTTTTTAAAAAAATAAGGGGCTAAGAAGGTGGCTTAGTGGTAGAGTGCTTGCCAAGCATGCATCAAGCCATCAATTTGGTTCTACTACACCACATAAACAGAAAAAGCTGGAAGTGGTGCTGTGGCTCAAGTAGTAGAGTGCTCGCCTTGAGCAATGCCTGGGCCCTGAGCTCAAGCCCCAGGACTGGCAAAAAGTAAAATAAAATAGAAAGATGCTGGAGCAAATGGCAACAAATGCAGACTCACAGAAATGCCTGGTGCCATAACCCACAGAGCTCAGAGTCCACTGGGTCACCCCACCTCCACCTCTCACAGAAAAGCAACACAGCGAAGGGGATTGGGAGAAACTTTGAGTTAGTATGATATGAGTTAAATTGACCACATCCTTTATGCACTGTTAATTTCTATTTTAAAAAATATTCCAGCTCAGCTGGGCATTAGTGGTTCATGTCTGTAATCCCAGCTATTCAGGAGGCTGAGATCTGAGGATCACAGTTCAAAACCAGCCTGGGCAGCAAAGTCCATGAAACTCTTATCTCCAATAAACCACCAGAAAACTGGAAGTGGCGCTGTGGCTCAAGGGGTAGAGTGCTTGCCTTGAGCTGAAGAGCTGAGGGACAGCACCCAGGCCTAGAGTTCAAGCCCCACGACTGACCAAAAAAAAAAAAAAAAAAAAAAAATTCCAGCCTAGATCTCTGTCCTGCACTTAGATTTACATATCTGCATACTGACATTTCCAGTAGTAAACACCTCAAAATTAACTGGTTCTACTCAAATTATTTATATTTAAAGTAATCCAACTTCAAACAAGGAATTATATTCATCCCTGCCTCCTGTCTTCTATCTGTATTTGGTCCAAGGAGAAGTTTCTGTTAGGACTCAAATGGAAATATCCTTGCTACCTCAAGTCTCAAGGGTTTTTTTTGATCAATTTTTCTTCTTGCATTTTAAAAATTGTTCTTGTGAAGGTGATGTACAGAGGTGTCACAGTTATATAAGTCAGGTAAAGAGTGCATTTCTTTTTGAACACTGTCACCCTCTTCCCTTGATTTCTTCCACTTCTTCCCTCCTGTCCCTACCCACAAGTTGTACATTTTCAACATAGGGTCTAGTGAGTACCACTGTTGCATTTGTTCACCCAACAACAACAACAATAAAAAACCTCCTGTTTCCATGTCCTGGAGTTTATTTCAATAAATATTATTTTATATGATCAAATACACATAGGTATTGAGACTTTGTGATCCTCTCTCAAGAATATCCTCCTTGGGTCTCACTGTGTGTGAATGCCTGGAGACCAATATACATTATCATGTCCTAGTGTGTTATAGACACATTTATAGAATGTGCCTATAAATAGCCAACCAAAATAGCCCAACCCAAGGAATAAATCCTGCATTCTGTCCTACCTGGACATGCTATAAACTTCCTTGTCTTGCTGCTAGGTGTTCACACCCTCTTCATTGCCCCTTCTACTGGAGTCTTAATGAACCATTGTGTGTACATACATTGTGTTTGTGTGTGTGTGTGTGTGTGTGTGTGCATGTATGTGTGCGTGTGTGTGTGTGTGTGTGTGTGTGTGTGTGTGTGTGTGTGTGTGTGTGTGCTGGTAATAGGGTGTGAACTCAGGGTCTGATTGCTGTTCCTTAGTTTTTTCCACTCAATGATGGCACTCTACCACTTGAGCCAAACATCTACTTCTGGCTTTTTGCTTTTGCTTTTTGGAGTTTAAACATCTCAAGGATTTTTCTGGATGAGCTGGCTTTGAACCACGATCCTCAGATCTCAGTTGTCTGAGTAAGTAAGATCACAGGTGTGAGCCACCAGTGAGCTGCGAAGCTTTTGCTTTTCTTGCTTTCAAGTCTCAGCAATGCCAGATGCTGAAATCCTTGACACCTGGCCTTTGCTCCACCTCCACTGGCCTCCTTCCTGATTATCCTGAACATCAGAGCTGTGCACTACCATTTGCTTTGCCTAGAAAGTTTATTTCCCTTCTATCATAACCACATGACTTCTGTTCTCACATTTCCAATTTCTCTCAAAATGTCATGATTTCACGTGCCAAATTGGCTAGGTTACATTGCAAATTGCTCACTTGTTTAGCCAAACACTAGCATAGAAGGTGATATGATTTTTTTTTAGATCTGACTTAAATCAGTAAGCCTTAAGTAGGGCTAATTCTTTTCATGACATGGATAGACTGTATCTCACCATTGAAGGTCTTAGGAGAAATGAAAGTCCTCTGTGAGGAAGAATTCAGGTTGTCTTTGGACATGTTTGCAATTTCAGATTTCAGTTTGCTGCCCTGTTGTAAAAACTTTCACACCTTCTTGTGAACTGATTTCTTAAAATTCTCTCCCATCTCCTCTCCCCTCCACCTTCTCCTCTCCCAGTCTCTTTCTTTTTCCTCTTCCTCTCCTTCCCTCCCTCTCTCTCTGCTCATGCAACTTCTCTATGTTTCCAGAAAGCCCTGACTAAGGGTATTGCTTTCTTATTAAATTCTTTGCTCTGTTGAAATGGAAGACCCTCCCATAGAGTTGCCCATGTCACTTTTTATTCAACCTAATTTTGTTCCAGAGCCTGCATATACTATGTTCATATAATTATCTCATTTTTCCTCTTCTAAGCATGTGCTGGAAAATCTAAACTTCATAAGAGCAAGGACCTCATTCAGTCTTCTAACAGGTCTTTTCCTTCTAAAGTGGTTAGAGTGGGTACTCATTGAGTATTTGTTGAGTCAACCAATGAGTAAGTATATGTTGAATAAACTGGTTGAATGAATGAGTCTTAAATGAATTGACTATCTGGTTTACTTGAAAAGTCTGATGATGACTGAGTCCTTAGACTGGCATGGAAAAATCATTTGCCTCACATGATGGGATACAGGGAAAGGAGAGAAGAAATTATAAAAGAATAGATACACAAGATATACTGCAAACCAATGAAAAAGGAAAATTAGAAGGCAATCAAAAATTATGGACTTAACCACTGTCATATCTGCATAGTGCAATCTTTACATTGCTAATGATATTTATTGTCTTTTTTGCCTCTGCCTGGAAGAGAAAATCAATCCAAAGAAAAATTAGTCTGGAGAAATGAAAACAATGCAAGGGAAGAAATTGGGGAAACACAGACACACACAGACACACAGACACAGACACAGACACACACACAGACACACACAGACACACACAGACACACAGACACACAGACACACAGACACACAGACACACACACACACACACACACACACACACACACACACACACACACCCTGATGGAGATGAATGGCCTTAATTCATGCCAGTGCTTAGCTAAGATTAGGAACCACAAATGCTGAAAATCACCTATTTGCACAGATTCTAACACTGCTTATCTGTGTGCAGAGAGGAATTAGCTTAGGCTGGAAAATGTAAGAATGAACAAAGCACTAAATATTTATAGCTGGCAGCATAAAATTGAGGAGAAGAGCTCATTTGTAGAAGTTAAATATTTTATGCACTGCATTTAAAAAGATATTCTGTACTACAGTCCTGACCAAAAATAAAATGAAAATAAAAATAAAGAAAATCAAGCAAAATAAAAGGCTTGCTTCATCCCTCCTACGAGATATACAGCCTAGATCCTGTAACTCAAGATGAAGGCAGCTTTTCAGGCTCCAATCATTCATGTTGTTTTATTCTAGTCACCAAATGAGCATTGATGGCTTCTAAGGTGTGAGGCATAGCTGTGTCTTATGATTTTTGTTTTATTTGTTTAGAGGCTACCAGACAGCAGACGTTAAGAACTGAGTATCAACATACACATGCATGCACACACACACAAGTGCAAAATATGAGAAGAAAAAAAGAGTCGGGGGGGGGGGAGACTAGAAAATGGCATGAACTACAGTCATGGGAGACTTCATTTTGCTGATGTGTCAGGAATGACCTGGTTAGAACATATTTGCAGGGAAACTAGTAACCAGAGCAGGGCTCTGAAGGGAAGAATTTCCATGTGAGAACCAAAATACACCCTGAGGGGGGAAAAATGCTTAGTCTTCTACCTTTGGAGGGGAAGCTTACAGAAAGGAAAAGATGGGATAAATTCTGCAGGCCATTATTATCTTTGTAAAAGAGTTGAGAATTCCTATTTGGTACTGAAAATACCAACACTGATTGATACTGAAAAAAATACTATCTGAATCTTGCACACTGTGAAAGAACAAAACAATATCACCATTCACAGATGGTTTGGCTAGTTAAGGGACAGGATTTGCTAGTGAAGCAGGAATGATCAATCAATGACTTCAGGCATCCCAATGTCAGATTAGAATTCAGTGGCAAACAGGCTGAGTGCTGGTCTGGACAACATAGTAGGAAAGTTAATGAAATGAGTCAGACATGGGGAGAAAGTTGTTGTAGGTTATGGGCCCCAAAATATCCCTCCCTGTACCCTGGAAACAGTGAATGTGACCTGCTATGACCACATCAACAACAACAGTCCCAAAGCTGACTTTACTGATATGATTGACGCTTTGAGAGGCTTTGATTATTCTGGGCTAGCAGGATAGGCCCTCAACGTGATTACAACTGCTTTAGTGGAAGGGGACAGCTGGAACTTTGGTTCTAGGAAGGGGCTTATATGACTTAACAAGCAGAGACTGGAACAGCACACTGGAAAGGCAGAAATGGCCATTTCCACACCATAAAAATGCAAAAATTAGGCCTTTCACTGGAAACTCCCTGGAAGAAGTCTGGCCTTGCCCACATCTAGTTTTGGACCAATGAAGCCCATTTTGGGTATCAGACCTCCAGAGCTACAAAAACCTCAATTTGAACCAGATAGCTCATGCTTGTAACTCAGGAAACTGAGGTCTGAGGATCGTCGTTTGAAGCCAGCCTGAGTAGGAAAGTCTTATCTCCCATTAACTCTTCAATTAGCCCTCCCAAAACAGGAGGGGAAACAGTGAGAATTTGGAGCACTGGCTCAAGTGGAAAGTGCTAGCCGGGGGACAGTGCCTAGGCTATGAGTTGAAGCCCCAGTATTGGTGCCAAAAACAGAAACAAAAAGAAAACAAAACAGCCTCCCCTCAATTTGCATTATTTCAGGCCACTCCTTTATAAATTATTACAATAGCACTCTAACTCATACAGAAACAGATACAGGAAGACTCATTAAAAACCAGGTAAATAGCCCACATTGAAAGGGCTCAGATGTTATTGATCTCTGGCGACAGTGAAGAATGTTCTGCAGGGTCGTCACAGGCTGGTGGCAAGGAAGCTAGAACAATTAATTACCCATCAACACCCCGTTATGAATTATGTAGAGCAGATTGCCAAGGAATTCCTCCAGCAGCTCTTCCTCCTGTGTGCTAGCTGAATGGGAGTTGGAAGCTGCGGAAAGCCCTCCGCAGCCTAAGACTGCAGTGCCAACCCACTCCAATGTGTGCAGATCTTGAGGGATTGGCACACTGCTAGTCCTTCTACAGTCCACATGTCCACCTCAGGGTACTTGTCCATTTTACTTGTGCATGCATGCGTGTGTGTGTGTGTGTGTGTGTGTGTGTGTGTGTGTGTGTGTGTGTGCACGTGCCAATCCTGAGACTTGAACTCAGGGCCTGGGCACTATCCCTGAGCTATTTTGCCCAAGGCTAGTGCTCTAGCAGTTAAGCCACAGCACCATTTCTGGCTTTTTGGTGCTCAATTGGTGAAAAGAGTCTCACAGGCTTTCTTGTCCAGGCTGGCTTTGAACTACAATCTTTAAATCTCAGCCTTCTGTGTAGCTAGGATTTCAGACATAAGCCACCAGCATCCTGTTTATGTCCATTTGAAATCTCTCTCCGTTCTTTCTCTGACTTTTCACATCACGATTTCCTTAAGAAACACAAGTCTCAAGGCAGAATTCAGTGAGCAAAACTACAATCCTTACTCCCTGCTGCTCTAGTTGACACTGATCATGTCCCTCCGATGTTAAGCTTTATGGGTTTCCTACACTCAGGAATTGCTACACTCAGGTAGCAATTCTGTAATTCTGTAATTCTGGTTCACTCTGGGCTTCACTCTGAAGTAGTGTAGGCCTTGTTTGCTGCTCCCTTTTCAGGATCTGGTGCTGTACTTGCTACTCCTTGTTATTTTCAAGGCATAGAAACACCGAGAGAGCTCCCTTATTCCTGACATTTCTCTCCTTATCTATATTCTAACCACCACAGCTCCTTAGAATAACCAGAGATTACCTCTACCTCTAACTCTGTGTGTGTGTGTGTGTGTGTGTGTGTGTGTGTGCGCATGTGTCAGTCCTAGGTCTTGAATTTAGGTCCTGGGCACTATACCTGAGCCTTTTCACTCAAGGCTAGTGCTCTACCATGTGAGCTAGAGCTGGTGGCTTTTTTAAGTAGTTTATTGGTGATAAGAATCTCCTAGACATTTCTGCCAGGGCTGGCTTTGAATTGTGGTCCTCAGACTTCAGCCTCTTGAGCAGCTAGGATTATAGGGGTGAGCCACTGGTGTCCAGCACTAGCTTACTTTTCTGTAGCCACTCATTTTTCTGCTTAAGAATCTGTAGGCTATAGACTATAGGAGTCACTATATTTTTAAAAGTCCTGGCTGTTTGTAGAGATAACAGCATTCCTGGAGTACCTATAAGGCACAAATGCCTTGTGTGGGTCAGAATCATGGAGAAGGAATCCATTTTTTTTTCTTATTCTTTGTTTTCCTGACACAACTATGGCAGCTATCAATAACACAGCACCCTAGAATAGTTATCACAGATGCTAAGGAGAGTGTCCCAAATCTAACAGGCATTATTCCTAAACCAGTGCTTGAATAGGAAATCACTTTTGCCTGGACACATCTGGGTGATGCACATCATGGCTGGTAGATTTCATAGTCATGTGTACGTAATTATAGCTCTGCACAAAATAACTTCTCTTGCTTAAGTCAATACACTACACGATTCTGTTTCAACGAAGCTTTGAACAATGATATTACTCAAGCTTGTAGTAACAAAGGCAAATATGCACCCAGAACACACACAGTGTCAATAAGGAGCAATTCATCCCCCCCTTATGAGGACAAGGGATCTAAAGAAATTCACTTTGATTAGACTCCTTGAGGGATGGAACCATATTGCTAATATTAGAGATGAGGGGTCTTGAACTCAGGACCTGGGCACCATCCTTGAGCTTCCTTTGCTCAAGGCTAGCACTCTACCACTTGAACCATAGCACCACTTTTGGCCTTTTCTATTTATGTGGTACTGAGGAATCGAATCCAGGTCTTCATGCATGCTAGGCAAGCACTCTACCAGAGAAGCCACCTTCCCAGCCCAGGATCAGATTGTTGACTCAGAGAGAAACCTAATAAGCCTTGATGAGAAAGAGCCCTTGGTTGAGTATTCATTCATTGACCCTGTTCATGGAGCCACTGCAGATGTGTTGTGGGTCAGGATAAGACTTGCCATAGCTGATCTAGAAATGCAGTGTGGTGTCCACCAAAATTCCAGTGTCATTCTTCACAAAAATAGAAAATTCAATTCTAAAATTTATACAGCAGCATATTTAATGTTCTCTAAGTCAGCATCTGTGTTCTACTGGGGCACCAATCACATCCCAGAATCTGCTTTCCAAAAGAAAAAAAAATCATTGAAATGATGCAGAAAATGTGGATATCCAATCAAGGTATGGATAGCCAATCATTGGAAGTCTTGATTCAAGTCCCCTCAAGAAGAAGAAATCCGGGGGTCCTTTGGAATCAAGTTTTCAATTTCTGTGGGAATTTTCAGCCTGCTGGTCTGTTTTGCAAATTCTAGACTCGCCAGTACATTCTTGTGAAGGGGATTTTTAAAAATATTCTCCTCGCTCCCATTTCCCTCTCCTCCCCATACTTCTCTCTCCTTCCTTTTCTTCTCCTCCCTTCTTCTCACCCCTCCCCACTTACCAGAGACAAATGACACTTTGTCAGGATACCCTTTTAGTCTCTTCCCCCTCTCCATCATCAAACTGTGACATGATGATTATGACAGGGGCTGAGGGTGTTTATCCAATGAAATGGAAGAGCTCCATATTTAGATTTTGTGCTTGCTTCCACCTGCGCAGAATCTAAGTGTTTGTAGAAGTAGATAGCAATCAGGTGCAGTGTCACCCACAATCCTTTGCAACCATCATTTTTCTATTACTTAGCTATAAAGTGACTATATATATGCATATATACATATATGTGTGTGGATGTGAGATATATATATATATATATATATATATATAGAGAGAGAGAGAGAGAGAGAGAGAGAGAAAGAGAGAGAGAGAGTCAAAGTAGAATACATTTAAGCCATGTTGGCAGATAATTAGCAAACCTTGTGTATAAGTGCAGACTGCTTTAGACTTGGGAGGAGAGGTCTCAACAACAAACTAGAGGAATCTGGTCTGTGTGCAATCCTTTATTCTGGGTGCTTTTGCTCTCAAGAAATTGCCGCAGTGCCACACAGATCAATAGCAGCACATTGATAGAAGAGGAATTGCTTGAATCTGCTTCCAGTATGTTGTGTTCAGCCAATAAAATGTGATATAATTGATGCAGGCAGCCCTTGGTCCTTCCCAGCATCATAATGGGCATTTATATATTTATATGAGAATGAACCACACTGACAAATTCCACACTCTATTTTCTTGCATTGGCTTTCTTCCTCTGCCCTCATTTTTTTTTAAGTTTGTGTGTGTATCCTATTCCACAGTGGTTTGTCAGTTCTCTCCTTTCTTCCAGAAGACTAGATCATCGTGAAGTCGTGGTCCCTCACAGATGTCTGGAATTTCATCCAAGACTCTCTGGCTTGGGGAGGAACAACTTTTCTTTCATTGATTGACATATAATTTGGGAAAAATATGTTAATGAACCATCCAAGGCTTGGATATTCTACCTTGAGTGAATTATAAATACATAAAGCTAACAGGCAACAGATACTTCCAGGTTTCTATTGAAGTGTCCAGAAATGGTCTAAAACTACACAAGACTTTAAAAATTCACTAAACATTGTTGCTATCTTGAATTGATTGAACTTTTGAAGGGCAATCTTACTTGGAATTATTATTTTATTTTTATGAATCAGCTCTCTAGAGGGAACAAGTTAGGCTCCATTCACTTAAAATATCTAGTTGACATGTTGTGGTGTTTTGTAATAGATAAGCATGGCAGAATGGCTGAATTTTACTCACTCACGTTTAACCATACTAACATGATAGTAAAGGAAAAGTAGAAGGCTTTAAAGTTACCACAAAAGGTAGGAGAGAAATACAGGCTTCAAACCCTAGGAAATTTCAAACATTAGATGTGTATTGATTAACATAGTATATCAGAAAGAAAACTAAAGGAATTCATTTAGGGTTTTTTTCTTTGTTGGTCATGGGGCCTGAACTCTGGGCCTGGGCACTGTCCCTCAGCAATTCAGCTCAAGGCTAGCACTCTACCACTTGAGCCACAGGGCCATTTCTGGCTTTTTCTGCTTATGTAATGCTGAGGAATTGAACCCAGGACCTCATGCATGCTAGGCAAGTGCTCTACCACTGATTCACCTTCCTAGCCCTGAATTCATTTAGTTTTGAAATAAGCTCCACTCCCCACCTTGGTGAAGGGGGATGGAGTTCCTAACTCATTTTTTTTTTTTTTTAGTCAGTCGTGGTGCCTGAACTCTGGGCCTGGGCGCTGTCCCTCAGCTCTTTAGCTCAAGGCTAGCGCTCTACCACTTGAGCCGCAACATCACTTCTGGCTTTTTCCTGTGTATGTGGTGCTGAGGAATCAAACCCATGGCCTCATGCATGCAAGGCATGCACTCTTCCACTGAGCCACCTTCCCAGCCCTCTAACTGTTGAATAGTAAGATTTCTGAGCTGACAAATGGATCCACATTATAGAAGGGTGCAGCCTCTCTCAAGATATATGTATTTATGTACATCATATACATGTATGTATTTATGTATATCATATATATATATATATATATATATATATATATATATATATCTTGATTTTAAAGGTGATGAACAGGGGAGGTTACAATTACAAAAGTAGATTGCATGGTTTCCCTCATTTGAAATATGTCTGTGATAGATATCCTTATCTCCAATTAACCATTAGAAAACTGGATGTGGTGTTGTGGCTCAAGGTGGCAGAGTGCTAGTCTTGAGTGAAAAAGCTCAGGGACAGTGCCCAGGCCCTGAGTTCAATTCCCACAACCCACCAAAAGGAAGTCCCAGGAACAGCAAGAAAATGAGGTGGGGTTAGAGCTGGGTAGGGCTGGACCTGAGAGGACCATTTGAAAGTCTGTGCTGGAAGCAATTTGAGCAATAGAGCATCTCTGACAAACTAGGAGAGGGCACCTACAGCAGTCCAGCAGAGGGAAGAACCTGAGCAACAGTAGATTCAGAGACACAAGTGCTGTGTTCATAAGGAAAGGCGGAGGAGAAGCAGGTGAGGCAGTGTGGGCCCTTCTGTCTGGAGGTGAGAGCTCCATTGAGCAAGGTGAATCGAAAGCTTTAAACAGTGCACCATCTCTGCCTCTTCATGATAAGCAGTGACCCTAAGAAAAGAACATAATGAATAAGACTAGCTACATGGTGTGGGAATAGAGTTGATGTGGGGCTTCATTAATTCAGGAGAAAGTTCCAAATCTAATTTAGTTGGAGTATTCTCCAACTATGACATCCATGAGTTTCATAATAAGTGTCTAAATCTGCAAATACATCCCCAAACACAAGGAGTTCTTATCTCAGTTCTCCAAGTCCACTAGGCCCTGGTTACTAAAAATCTTGCCAGAGAGTGGTGCCCATATGCAATGGGAGAAAGTTTAGAAATCTTTTAAGGTTTTCAGGGATATTCCATATGGTATGATGGGAATGTATTTATGAGTTACTTTTCCTTTTTGGTATGGTCTTCTTTAAAAACTATCTTTAAGTGGAGGCCCAAAAAAGGTTTCAATTTAACATGGCAATGTACAATGTATCTTGTCCATTCTTCCATCATTTCCCTACATCCCTCCCAACTCCACCCATCCCCTCAAGTTAACTTCTTTAAATTCAAGAGCAAATTCCCCTCTTTTCTTTTTGAAGGGGCAGGGGGATTTGAATTCAGAGCTTCGTATTTGCCAGGCAAGGCCTCTACTTCTTGAGCCACACCCCTAGATGAAGATCAGATATTTTGTGCATCTGCACCATCTCTTCTTGACTTACCTTCCTTGACCATGTACAAGGAAGACATTCTGGTATGCCTCTTGGTGTCTTCTGAGGCTCTAGCTAGCTCACAGCCCCAACTGGTGCAGCTGGAATGCAGGGAATTAATGTCTCCCTGGCAGCCTTAACAAATAAGGGACTGCTTCTGAAAGTCAGAGACTCACATATACTGCACGTCACATATACTGGGGGCAGACAGTTCTCAGCCTCACACTCAACGTGCAGCAGTGGGAATTCTGGGGTTCCTTAAGACTTCTCAGTAGGGACTGATAACCACTTACCCCAAGTGATAGTCACCACCTGGTTTTCTTCCCTTCCTGATGCCCCATTTCACTTTTCTTTTCTCTTCTTCCTGAGACCACCTCCCACGTAAGTTATCTGACCGGAAATCCTTGTCTCATTCTCTGCTTTGGTGGTGGTGGTGGGGAACAAATGTAGGCAACATTCATCAAACTATTTAGCTGCCCCCTCCTACTGAAGCTAAATATTATTAGTATAGAGTTAGATCTGCCTATTCCTGCCCCCTGTTTTGGTTTTTGTTGGTTGTGGAGCTTGAACTTAGGGCCTGGGCACAGACTGTACTCTTTTTACTCAAGGTTAGTGTTCTATCACTTTGAGCCTCAGCCCCACTTCCAGTTTTTGAGGGGTTCATTAGAGAAAGGAGTCTTTTCTGCCTGGGCTAGCTTTGAACAGCGATTCTCAGGTCTTAGCCTCCTGAGTAGCTAGATTACAGGCATGAGCCACTGGCGCCTAGCAGGTCTGCCTATTTTATGAACAAGTAGGGAATGAGGGAAAGAGACAATTCAGATTCATACCCAGGGGTTTGTCATAAACAGAATGGATGAATATTTATAGACTACAGCTCAAGCATACATCCCTAGAGACAAGTATTCCAATGTCACTTTCATAGTGTCCAAAGTTCTGATTTTTATCAAATCAGCAGACTTCTTTTCTGAGGGTGGGGAGTGAAGGTAGGACTCAGCCAAAGCTTTGGACAGAGTGTGATTTCTTGTAGCGTGTTCTCTTGTGCTTTAGGTACGCGGTATCTTCTTCCTCTTCTCCAGAAAAATATGACTTTGTTGAGAATAAGAAAAAAAATGGGTCTTGTGAGAGAATTGCCCACAAAGCTGAATGCGGAGAGAGCAAGTAATGTAAAATTTTAAATGACACTCTTTGTATTTAGCATCAAGGAGGTTAGGGATGATGGTGGTAATTGCGGTTCAGTAGCGTGTGGGAGAAAAGCCCAAGTGGATGAGGCTGAAGTGCAAATAAGTGAGGAAGGAGAAGAGTAATTACACCGAGAAAGCTTGGGAGATGCTTTGTTCAGATTGCACAGCTTACCTTTGCTTCCAATTCCAACTGGCTTCAAGAAGAACTAAAACTGAATTGTTCTTATAACTAAAAGAGTCCACAAATGAGGGCTATATTTTTTCTCCAGCTCTCATTATGAATTCTCTGCATTATTATTATTATTATTGTTATTATTTGTGTGTGCCTTTTCTGGGGCTTGAACTCAAGGACTTGGCACTGTCCTTTAGCTTTTTGGCTCAAGGCTTGTTGGTGGTTTATCACTTGAGCCGCAGAACCACTTCTGGCTTTTTGGTAATTAATGGAGAAAAGGAGTCTCATGGACTTTCTTGTCTGATCTGGCTTAGAATCACGATCCTCATATCTCAGCCTCCTGCATAGATAGGATTACAGGCATGAGCCACCAACACCTGGCTTCTACATTATTATTATTTTTTTGGTCGGTCATGGGGCTTGAACTCTGGGCTTGGGTGCTGTCCCTTGGCTCTTCAGCTCAAGGCGAGCACTCTACCGCTTGAGCCACAACGCCACTTCTGGTTTTCTAGTGGTTGATTGGAGATAAGAGTCTCACGGATTTTCCTGCCCGGGCTGGCTTTGAACTGTGATCCTCAGATCTCAGCCTCCTGAGTAGCTAGGATTTTACAGGCGTGAGCCACTGGCGCCCGGCTATTATTATTATTGTACAAAAAATAATAAATCACTTTTAGCTTTTACTGTCTTAGCAAGCTAATGATGTTAATTCTGGCCTCTAGAGTTTTGCGGCACACAATGTAGAGAGAGGAATCATTCTGACTGGAACAAAATAGATCAATCAAGACCTCCACAGGAATGTCCTGAACTGAAGTTGCTAGGCCAGAGCGCCTGCCAGTTCCCAGACCAAAGTCAGCATGTAGAGGAACAGCACTGCCTGAATTGTGTGCCTCTGGAAGCGGGAAGTCAATCCCATTCACCATTTGGCTGATGTACAGTTTGGCTGGAGAGGTTGGTCAAGTTTACAAGGCGGGAAAGGAAATCAGAGGAAGAAATGACTAATAGACTGTGTTAGGTTTCAAATAGCCATGGTAGCCTTCATTTTGGGGCTCCAACCCAAGGCTTTGATTTACAAATACTCCCTCTTGTCATAACCCATTTGGATGACAAACACTGACCCCTGCTCCTTTCCTGTCCAACTGTGGCCCATTTGATGCTTTATCAATGTCTCACCATTAGCAGGTTTCTTACCAACACCCATCAGCCCCATTACAAGTACTCTCCAGCCTGTAGATAGCAGTGAGTCTCTAGCCTTGGCTGGAAGTTTTCTCCTCAGTAAAACCCTGTGATAGGCTCAGGTGGCTCATGCCTGTAATCCCAGTTACTCAGGAAGTTGAGATCTGAGGATCCTGGTTCCAAGCCAGCCAGGCAGGAGACTCTTATCTCCAGTTAACCACCCAAAAAGCTGGAAGTGGAGCTGTGGATCAAGTGGTAGAGTGCTAGCCTTGAGCAAGAGAAGCTCAGGGACAGTTCCCAGGCCCCGAGTTCAAGCCCCAACCCTTTCATTAAAAAAAAAAAAAAACAATAAAATAAAACAAGCAAACCAAAAAAACCCCGTGCGGGCATGGAGCCATCTCCTTGTCTATTCTCCCTGTCCTTTGAGTCTAACAGACTAGAGGTTATTTGCAAGTGAGACTTGACACTGTAGAAGAGGAGGTGCCCTAGTGTCCAGGTGCAGTGGCTGGCACAGGAGAGAAGGCGGGGGAGGGGGGGATGAAGGAGGGTGAGGTGAGGAGGGAGGTGGGGGGGGGTGGCAGGGACGGAGGGCCTCTTCAATGTAGTGTGAACATACCAAAACCTCCCTGGGCCATCCTAAGCTAGCTGGAGAGGAGTTCACAGGTGATGACTTTTATTTTCCCAAGGATGTGTGAGACCTGATTATTCTTTATTCTGAAGGAGGCAGAAAGAAGATGGGATGCAGAGGCCAGGAGAAGGGCGCACATCTTTATTTTAGGGAGTTTGCAAGTAAAAGGTGGAGGTTACACAGAAGATGAAGGGAATGGCTGAGAAGTACCACCATACGTTGTTCCAGAGAATTCAATTTCTCCTAGGCACTCAGGTCAGCAAACTGAAGTGATTATTTCCCCCCATTTTTCACCCCTAGTTTCCAGAAATGACTTTCAGATAGATAACTAGGTAGATAGATAGATACATAGATAGACAGGTAGATAGATAGGTAGGTAGATAGGTAGATAGATAGATATAGATAAACATAGATATCCACCCATGCTTTATATGTATAAAGCATGTTAATAATAATTATGTATTATAATTATATATTAATTATATCATATTAATTATATACTCGTTATATATTATATATTAATAATCTATATTAATTATATATAATTAATATTCATTCCTTGTCTTCTGGCCATTTTTAGTTTTCTGCTCTTAGCAGTCATTTTTACACAGGCTTATTAAGGCAGCCCTAGGTAAAGTCTTCTCCCCTTCCGGCTCTTCCCTCCCTGATCCAACCAGAATAATCCAGTCCTTTCCTTGTTCATCTCCTCCCTCTGAAGGTTCAAAGACCCTTTGGTTAGCTCCTCCTGTATCTTTCCCTTCTACTTTCCAAATAACAAAATTTAGTCCTGTCAGTTTAGTCTTTTTCTTTTCCAAGAACTCACTCTCATTTTGTCCTTTGCCTTCTGTGTTCACCCGTGGAATTCTTCATTCCCCTTGCTAGCCTGAGCAAAGCGAAGCTAATCTTTCTTCTTTGGTGGTGGAAGAAATGTCCTGTATCTGCCTGGACATAGGGAGGGCAAAGAAGCTATCTTTAAATGCTATAGGAGGAGGCAACAATGCTTGGTAAGAAATGCACTCATTACTTTGCCCATGTAATGGTAACACTTCTGTACAGTATTTTCACAATAAAAAATGCTATTTGATATAATCTAAAGGTGAATGCAAATAGTCACACATGGCCAATAGTTACCATTGGAGCCAGACTGTGCCAGAATGGACATTTAGTCTTACTCTTTTCCCAGGAGCCTTTCTCACCTGTAAAACCATGTACACCTTCATAGAAACCTCTCCCTCTCAGAAGTTCTCTAGCTTCTATAATCTACACTGCATAAATCCATGCTTGTTTGCACATGTTCCTGCATTCTTGTCTTTCCTCTGGTCTTATTTCTCTTCTCTTTTCTCTCTTAGGTAGCAACAGAAAGCTCATAACATAACCCTTCACAATGCACTTGGCTAAGGTTTTAAGTTACTTATAAGTAGGCAAGTTACTTCCCCATGAAGACACACACACACACACACACACACACACACACACACACACACACACACACACACACACACTTCCCAAAGATTAAAAATATAGGAATATTCTGCCAGACCAATTTTCTAGCAGGAAAGGAAATTCAAATTGGCTGCTGCTTGAGTTTCTCTTTGGGATTTGATCCCAAGGAGCCTGAAGGAATTAAAATATCCTTTTTGTTTGCTTTGCAAAGAGGTGAGTTGTTTTTTTTTTCTTGTTACATTCATGGCAATAGTAGTAGTCTAGTACTATTAAGATAGTAGTACTTTAAAGTATGTGGCTACTTTTCCAAGTTACTCAAACACATAGTAATCTCGTGGAAGTTGTGAAAGCATACAATACTAAATTACTAGTCAAAACTGTACTATAGCAATTAAACCTAAGAGCCTTTTAATTTGAGGACATTCAGCTTTTTAAGTGGAAAGAACACAAACAAGGGATGTTGCTGATTGGGAGAAAAGTCAAATAGATTATTCAATAATTCTGCACCACTACCCCTTTCTAAAGGGTTATTCACATCCATTCACACAGTACATGGATTTGTTTTTCTTTAGTGATTATTCAACAAGCATTTGGTAGAGAGCAATGTAGCATTCTCCACTTCCCTCCAATGGGAAGCCAGCCTTCATGTATGCAAATGACTATACTCATGCTGGGGGGCCCACAGACAGACACAGTTGCATCAACAGAGATATAAATCCCCCCCCCCCCCCCACATGCCTGCCTTCCCTATTCATGGAGCCGTGTTAGCATTCAGCAATGTTCCTTGGCATGTTCACACTAGCAAGCAGTATGCAAAACATGAATGTCTAACTTTTCAAAGGCGAGAGGGGCACATAACCAGGAGGAAGAGAGAAGAGAAATAAGTCCAGGACAGACAGTTGACCTTGGCTTTGCTTTCTAGATCATGAGATCTCAGGAACAAAATCAACTTACCAGATCATCTTTTCTTGAAAAATAAGAGGAATGGAGCCATTTCACATGCAAGGCAATTTGAGTTTCTTTAGTTTGTAATTTTGATTACGATGTGACTTTACCATTACTTCACATACTATAGCTATCCCTGACCAATTTTATCCAGAGAATAAAATCTTTCTCACTTGCCTTTACTTGAATAATTCCTTATTTTCCATGCCTACAAATAAATTAAGTATATGATTTAACATAGTATAAATCATATATATTTTTGTATAATGACAACATGGTTTAAGTTGCCTAAATTAGATGTCATTTGTAATGACCATTCCTATTTAATGGTATATGGATACCTAAACATATGTTTTAATTCCTACATTCATCAGATGAATGTAGGTACAATAAAACAGTAGGAAAAGCATGCCAGTTTAAATATATCAATTAAAATAAATAAAATAAATTTAAATAAATAAAAATAACTTAATCAGATAATTAAAAAGTATTCTTTGGTTTTGAAAGGGCACATTAGGAATAGTAGAGCAAAAGCAATGTTGGTTTTAACCTTAGAAAACATCTAGAGGAGAAATGAGGACAACAGGAATCAAAGTTGTGGAGAAGACAGTAGTTCAAGGGAGATTTGTCATTTAAACCTGGGTCCCTAATGGTATCCATGGAAACATATCTGATGACCTGGTAAAATAAGTAAATAAATAAAAAGACAAAAAAAAATCTATTCTCTTCTTTGCTTTCAAGGATAATCCTTGCTTTTTTATTTTTTTCTTCCTGGGAACCATGGCAATTTTTTTTTCTCTTTTGGGACCATGCAGGACTTTCTTTTATAATGGAGCTAATAAATAATGGAGGGTTAATGTCCTTTAGACAACTCGCTGGGAAATTTGATCTTCCCAGAATACATTTTCACGCTTAGATACCAGCCTGCCATTATGTGATCTGGGTACTAAAAAGCACCAATAGGGTTAGCTGTTTTATATTTAGGATTTAGGATTTAGGCTGCTTTACAGCATTCAGGTTGAATACAGCATGAGGAGGAAGAACCTATTTAAATTTTTCTGTTGAATCAGCAGATGCTAATCATTCCTTCCAAGTTTAAAAAAAGCTCTCAGGAATCGATTCTGAAATATTCACCTCTTGGATTTGAAATTGCAATATTAACTTCTTTAAAACATAATTACCAAGTTGAGACTCATTTTTGAAGAATGATATCATAACACCAGGATGTAATTCTCATTCCAGAGCTGACACCCTGGGTGCCCAGAGCTCATGGGGCAGAAACAAACTATCTTCAGAAAGACAATGCCCTTACTGTCCAAGGGGCCTTATCGATATTTTACATGGAATTTGATCAAGATTATTCTTTCTTCTAAAGTGTAGTTTTGTCCTCTGTTTTTGTGTTTTTCTCTCCTTTGTTGCTGTTTTGTTTTCCCTACCATTTGTTTTGCATGCAAGTTTATCTGTTTTGAGGAGGGTAAAGGGGAGGCATGGAAATGGTGGGACAAAGGGTGAACAAATGCAGCAGCGTACTCACAGACAGACACTATGTGGAAAATGAACTATACAACTTGTGGGGGGGTGGGAGGGAAAACTGGAAGAAAATGATGGAAGAGGTGACATGACACTGTTCAGAAAGAACTACACTCATTCCTTGATTTACAAAACTGTAAACCCTCTATAAATCACCTTTATAATAACAATTTTTAAAAACTAAAAAAAAAATAAGAAAAGTGGGAAAGGAGACCAATGACTATATTTCTACTGTCTTGCTTGGGAAACTTCAGCTTGAGTTTCAGGAATGTCAATTTGCATTTAACTTTTTGGGTTTAATTTTTAGGAAAAAAAATGCATCTGACTCAACAAAATTTGTATGGTTTCAGCACATAGATTACCTTGTGTGTTTTGAGAAAAATTTCCAGGTAGATTAATTAGCTACAAAGAGTCATACTGCCTTTCGCCTCCTAGCATCTTAAGTTTACCTCCTGAAAATATTAATAATCTTTTTACAGTAAGGAGGACTAGTTTACTCATTCTCTGTCAAGATGTTTTCATGTACATGATTTTTTACCATCTGAGAAAAATCTAGTAGGTAATATTTTATACACGTTTTACAGGTGAAGACAAGTATCAAGAAAGTTGTCCATTGTTACAATTTGTAAGCAACTGAGTTGGCGTTAAAATTCAAGCCTATTTAAATCCAAATCTGGTTACGTCTTTATGCCACCTCATCTAACATCTCAGAATCAGCAACATATAACCCACTATATTTTATGCAATATATCACTTATTATATATTACATATACATATTACATATATTATAATAATATATTTTATATAATGCAATTTACACATAATTTATAATTATCTAATATATACTTATCTAATGTATGTAATATATAATTATATATTATAATATATATAATATACAATATATATTATATAATATATAATAGCTATAATATAACATATATTATATAACATATAATATAATAGTACATATTATATACTATATGCAATTATATAATATATATTGTATAATAGATGATATATGTATGTATATATGATGCATGTATATATAATTTTGTATATATATGTATGTGTATATGTGTATATATTAAATCTTTAAGTAGTTGTACAATAGATAAATCAAGCCATGCTAAAAAGAAGGTTGCTTTTTATTTTCTTTTCCCATACATTGTTTTTGTTGTTGTTTGTGCTAGCATAGGCTTACTGCCAAAGACTGAAATGTCTAAAATTGGAAAAAGAGAGAGGATCCAGGTTTCCAAGTTCAAGGACAGGAAAACCTGTCTAAGCCCAGGATATTGACTGGAAGTTTTTCACTTGAAATTGTCAGTGGCCAGTGGGAGCCTTTGTCTTTATTATCAATGGCATCACACACTGGCCAGCAGGCAGTTGGATATTAACTCCTTACAGTCCCCAAAGCTGACAGGACAGGCACTCTGCTGTGACAACTTGAGGCCTGCAATTGTTTTTCCGAATTTTAAAAAATATTTATACAAAACATATGTGTTGCAAGAAAATGGATTCTATTTCTGGGGATGGCTATGGAATGAGAGGCTCAGATCACTTTCACTGGCGCTCACAGCTGACTGCCAATCCCAGCTTTCAACGAATCGCTGTGTTTATGGAGAGGTCTCTGCCAAAGTCCTTCACGTGCAGTCTGGTTTCTGAAGCATGTGGGAATGCTTTAATCCATGCCTGCGTCTTGAGAACTCCTTGGTCAGTTGGTTGGAACAGCCATAGTTCTGCTCCACAACTTTCCTAGCCTATCTTCTTTTCTTTCCTTTCTCATTGTACAGATGCCAGATCTGAAAGATCAGTTAGCCAGCCCTGCCTTCACTGCTCCTCCTCCTTCCATTCGCTCAGCTTTTTCTCCCATGCATCTGCCCATCATACAGTCCTGTGGGACACTGCCCAGGGCTTGTGGGGGCACACACTTCCAAGGGGTGGAGCATGGGAGGCCAAGCCGGGAAAGATGTCTTCATATCCCACCACACTCCAATTGTCTGCTGTTGTGTTATTCTAACCTGGGCAACCATATTTTAGATCTAAAAATATGCCAATGAATTCAAATCCTAATTCCATTGGCATGCCTTTTTAAAAATGATTTTTATTAGTTTATGTTAATTGCACAAGGGAAATTTTGTTGTGATATTTCCATACAGTCTTTCCTTCTTTCTTTCTTTCCTTCCTTCTTTCTTTCCTTCGTCTTTCTTCCTTTTCCTTCCTTCCTTTCTTTCCCTTTCTTTCTTTCTTCTTTCTTTCTTTTCCTTCCTTCCTTCCTTCCTTCCTTCCTTCCTTCCTTCCTTCCTTCCTTCCTTCCTTCCTTCCTTTCTTTCTTTCTTTCTTTCTTTCTTTCTTTCTTTCTTTCTTTCTTTCTTTCTTTCTTTCTTTCTTTCTTTCTTTCTCTTCCTTCCTTCCTTTCTTTCCTTGGTTCCTTCCTTCCTTCCTTTCTTTCCTTGGTTCCTTCCTTCTTTCCTTCCTTCCTTCCTTCCTTCCTTTCTCTCTCTCTTTCTTTCTTCCTTTTTTTCTTTCTAGTCCTGGGGCTTGACCTCAGGGCATGGGCACTGTCTCTGTGCTGCTTTTGCTCCAGGCTAGCACTCTACCACTTGAGCCATAGCTCCACTTCTGGCTTTTTCTGTTTATGTGGTTTTGAGGAATTGAACCCAGGGCTTCATGTATGCTAGGCAAGCACTCTACCACTGAGCCACATTCCCAGCTCCACATTGTTTTTCTTGAAATACTTATTTGTAGGGTTGGGAAGGTGGCTCAGTGGTAGAGTGCTTGCCTAGCATACATGAAGCCCTGAGTTCAATTCCTCAGTTCCACATAAACAGAAAAAGCTGAAAGTGCTGCTGTGGCTGAAGTGGTAAAGTGCTAGTCTTGAGCAAAAGCAGCTCAGGGATAGTTCCTAGGCTCTGAGTTCAAGCCCCAGGACTGGCAAAAAAAAAAAAAAAAAGCAAATGAAAATATTTATATAGAAAATCAAGTTTTATGAAAAAGGATTAACATTTCTTAGAGATATGTAACAGTGGTGTGTGTGTGTGTGTGTGTGTGTGTGTGTGTGTGTGTGTGTGTGTGTGTGTGTGTGTATGCACACCAGTCCTGGGACTTGAGCTCAAGGCCTAGGTGCTGTCCCTGAGCTTTTGTGCACAAGTTTAGTGAGTGTTCTGCCACTTGATCCACAGCTTCACTTCTGGCATTTAGGTGGTTATCTGGAGATAAAAGTCTCACGATCTTTCCCTCTTGAGCTGGCTTTGAACCACTTTACTTACATCTCAGCCTCCTGAATAGCTCTGATTACAGGCATGAGCCATCTGTGCCTGGTTTGTTGCAGTATGTTAAAAATAATCATTACTATTTCTATAGTCATAGACAGCCATAATGAGCAAGATAAAAAATTCAGTAGTCAAATCCATTTAGAATTCTTCAGATTTTCCTTTCTTGAATATCAGAGTCAATATCTCTTTGGCCACTGAGCACTTTATCTAGAACCCTATTTCTAAGTAATATAAATATTTTTAACACTGGCCCATTAGTGCCCAGTGTATTTTTTCTGCCAAATTCCATTTAAATGGTATCCTTAAATCTAATGATCCTTTTCTCTACCCATCAACTCAGATGTTGTCACTACCTTCTGAAAGAGCTATTCCTCAACCTGTTTCTCCTTTCTCTGAAAAGCTGGAATGGGAAGATATAAATTTTCCCAGCATGAGAAATTGATTGGCCAGATTGCACATAAGCCTAGAGAAGCAAGTATGTGAAACTTGGTAGCTATAAGTTTATAAGAGTTACACTCACTTCTGATAGGCACTACAGAATGCTGGCTCTAAAGTTATATGACTTGGTCATTCAGTACTTAACAAATTCTTTGACTTTAGGACAATTGATTTTTTTTTCAAGTCTTTTTAAATTTGAAAGTATGCGTTTTTTAACCAAATGAATATACAGTGCATTTTAGTATTCTTCCCTATAGAGAGTCCTTACTAAATGTCCATTTTCATTTGTATATGTTGTAGTTCAAAGTTGATAAAAAGAAACACTTGGTTTTGTCTGGTCCAGATTTCTTTCTTCAAAATAGCTTCAAATGACAACACATCTATGCCTTAGGAGGTCAACAAATTAACTTTGAGTTTGTATCTCAGGGAAGACGTGAACAAACCTCCTAGCATAATTTTTTTTCAGTTGATTTTTAAAAAGCACTAATTTTGAAGGTCTCATAGATCAGCCACATCTTTTTTATCTCCTAGTAGCTTGGCAGAGAATGGCAGCTCTGACAGAAGGCGCCTAAAGGGTTAAAACTGCTCTCCTTTTGTACTTTGCCTGTTGTCTGCCTCACTGTTCTGGATCTATGTGATGAATTGAAAGATTAGCTATTCCTGGAAAAAATAAAAAAGGACATTTTTTTTTTCAATCAGCAACTTTTCTTCAGTTGCAGAACCCAGAACATTCAGAGACCTTTAAATAACAGCAACATCTGTGCTGGAAGAGGAAAAAAAAATCCCACCATTACACCCACCTCTCTAAGATGAAAACTAAACCTCCCCCAAATTCCTGTAGACAAGTCGTTCCTGAAACCCCCAAATGAGAAGACATCTGAGTTTAAGAACTAGTACTGGCATACAAAAATAATTAAGTAAGTAAGTAAGCCAGGGCCTGGTGGCTCACACCTGTAATCCTAGCTACTCAGTAGGCTGGGATCCTAGAGTTACAATTAGAAGCCAGCCCTGGCAGGAAAGTCCATAAGACTCTTATTTCCCATTAATCACCAAAAAGCTAGATGTAGAACTGTGGTTCTAGTGGTAGAATTCTAGCCTTGAGAAAAACAAAAACAAAAACAAAAACAAAAAAACAAACCCCTGGGACAGCATCCAGGACCTAAATTCAAGCCCTATCCCTAGGACCAGCACAAACACACACACACACACACACACACACACACACACACACACACACACAAATAAACATAAAAGAGAAATCTTAAATGTTATGATAAAAGCAAGATATGGGTCACAGAATCAAGCATTTCACAATATTCAAGAAATAATATTCAGTAAACACGATCTATTCTTTTTAAGTTGTGATAAAATCAAGGAGCGATTTAATTTGTTCTTATCAATGATATAACAGGCTGCAACTGTGATGTACTGAAAAGCAATACATTCATTTTATTTTCTTTCAAAAGAGCAATCTGGTCTGGAGTGATGGTTCAAATGGTAGAGTGCCTGCCTCTTATGGTGTCCCTGAGTTCAAGTACCAGTGCCACCCACAGAATGAAGAATGAGGAACAGAGTGAAAGATATAAATCTCCTCACTTAGTAAAATAAATACCTTTTCACACTTGTGGCTTCTGTTAATTTATATATCATCACCGAAACTATGGTGACATTAATAATTCCCTTTGGTGAGGAAATAGAATAAAAATGATGGAGTGGTGTTTATGTTCTTTTACACTTGGCCAACAAAGTATTTTTCAAGGTAAATTTTCCATAATAAAAATACTGATCTTTAATCTCCCTCTCCGTTTACAAACTTCCATTGCTTGTTTATAGACATCACTGATAGTATTTTCTGGAAATCTTGGCAGATATTTGTTTTCAAGGTGAGATTTATCAAATTTATGAACTCAACTTTTTGTCTGCTGCTAAGGAATTCATATCTTTAAAGCTGTAGAGAAAAGTAATTGAAACTGGGTCAGTACAATTAATAATCTGTAATTCGTTGACAAGATTTAGTGACCATTTGTCTATCTTTGTGTCTGAATGGAATTGTAAAATGGCATAAGATAGATTCATGACTATTTATCTCTTCCAACTTGGTGTATTTGTCACAAAAATGTTACCATGCTAAGGGACTGTAACTTTTTTTTATTACAGTACACAGTAGAGAATGTTTAATAATATTTCATAGAGTAAGTAATAATATGCCTTTGTCATTTCACTAGTGATGAAATGTGCTTTATCTATTTGTTTTACAAGGAAATGGTAGCCTACAAATAGGAACAAAAGAATAAAATAATTTTCCCTGAAAAAAATTATACTTTAAAAGCATTAGTTATAATTTCAAGAGATGCCTGTTCAATTCTTTCTCATTCAGATAAAGTCTATCTTCTTCAGTGAAGACCAGCAGTGATTGAATAGTTCTATTTAATAGTAGTCTTCTTAAGTTACTCTTTGATAAACTGGAGCTATAAGGAATTTGTTCAATTCTTCAGTAGACCACATTATCACTCCTTAATGCATGGCATCTGGTGGATCCCTTCCGTACCTCCAAAGGAGGTACGGAATGAGCTTTCCTAACTTTGATTTATTTAGTAAATGCAACTTACACACACAACATTTAAAACTTTATCCACTGATACCATGGCTTAGAAATAATGTCTGAACAAACATAGTCGTTTTATTTCTAGAGAGAATCATCTTGCATAGATTTTTCTTAAAGATACTCAGCAGAAGAATACATATGCTTTCTTTAAAATATTTCACTTTAGTGCTGTTCTAAGTATAGTTTTGAGATCTGGGAAGAGTTCTTTCACTGCTGATTTATGTATAAAGTGGGCTGTTAAATTCTTTTTTGTGTGTGCTAGTATTGGAGCTTGAACTCAGGGCCTTGCACTTTCGCATGGCTTTTTTTTTTACTTAGGGCTGGCACTCTCTCACTTGTACTTTTTGGATGTAAATTGAAAAAAAGAGTCTCACAGTGTTTTCTATCCAAGGCTGGATTTAAACCATGATCCTTAGACCTCTTGAGTAGCTAGGATTATGACATGAGCTACCAGTGCCTGGCTTGAAATCTCTTTTTAAGGATGTTTTAAAGTAGACCAATTTTTTATTCATATTAAATACAGTAAGGCAAGCGAAATAAATGAAAAAAATTCTTTGAAGATATCAAAATGTTTCTTATTGCATTATTTTATTTCCACTACCTACTTTTCTATCATACACATCTTGTTAATGTGTGAGTTTCCTACCCATCTTTAGATGGATCTAACTTCAAAATAATATTTTCAATAAATTGTTCTGCATCAAATAAATATATGGCTACATGATAAAAAAAGGTCTTTCTACTTTTTCATTTCCTACATATTCAGAAAGGTGTCTGTTTGCCTAAAAAACGAAGTTTGTGGCAGCTGTTGGAATATTATATGTCCTCCATGATTGATATTTTCTGGTATCTTAAAAATTAGATGTGCACCCTTGGAGCACATACCTGTAGTCCTAGCTACCCAGAAGGCTGAGATCTGGAGAAGCCAGCCTGGACATCAGGAATATGTGAGATTAAATCTCCACAATAATCAGCAAAATATTAAGACTGGAGGCATGGCTCAAGTAGTGGAGCACTAGCCTTGAGTAAAAAGGCTAAAAGAGCCCAGGGCCTTCATTCCATCCCTTGAATCTGCAAACACAAAAAAGAGAAAGAGAGAAAGAAAGAGAGGAAGGAAGGAAGGAAGGAAGGAAGGAAGGAAGGAAGGAAGGAAGGAAGGAAGGAAGGAAGGAAGGAAGGAAGGAAGGAAGGAAGGGAGTGAGGGAGGGAGAGAAGAAAGGAGGGAGGGAGGAGAGGCACTGGTAGAAGAGTCAGGCACTGGTGGTTCATTCTAGGTACTCAGGAGGCTGAGATCTGAGGATTGTGGTTCAAAGTCAGCTTGGCCAGGAGAGTTAAGTTCAATTAAATATCAAAAAGGTGGAAATGGAGCTGTGGCTCAAGTGGTAGAGTATTGGCCTTGAACAAACAAGATCAGGGACAGTGTCCAGATCTTGAGTTTAAGCCTTAGGTCCATCATACACACAAAAATTGGCTATTTTTTGTAACTCATCATTCAAGATTTTATGAATGAAATTTTCTAAAGAAAATGTTCTAATGTAAACAACTTGAAAATGAACATATCTATACATTGAAAGTATTTCAAGTTAATATTTAAAAAATGATACCTTTTAAATACAAGGCAATTGTTTCAATTAAAAAAACAAGTATAAATGTAAGCAAGAGGCACAGCATTATAATGTAGTTGTTTTTAATTGCTCTGTAATTTACATAGATATTCATATTAATTTTACATTTATAAGCCTAATAATTATTTTATGTAATCAAAGAACATTGTTAAGTTATATAAATTATTAAAGAATCTATATTTAAATGACATAATATAATACAATATTATGAAATAATATGTTGTAGGATAATTCATTTCTATGGAACTCACATTCTATAATTCCTACAGGATGTGGAGATGATTTTTGTATGCATAAGAGGCAGACCATCTGTCACGAAGGACCTCAGAGAGGAAATGGGAATTTAGCTTATTTTCTTTGCATTCATTGAGATTTGGTTTCTACCTCAAGCTTGCAATGTTTGTTTTCTCTGTTGGGAATTGCTTATTTTCTACTTTCATTGGATGAAATAACATTTTTCTCTGAAGTCCTTCATGATTTATTTCTGTTCTTGATTGAAATCCTGCATCTACAACTTTGTAATCACATACTGACACTTTGTTTAAAAACAAGTGGCACCTCAAATACAAAACTGTTTTATTTTTGTGTTAGCACACATTTGGAATATGAGAGTTTCATGGTGATATTTCCACATATTCACAGTATACCGGGAGTAAATTTATCCCCACCTTATTGCCATAATTCCCTTCCTTTTCCTATTTTCTAATAGTGTTTGATGGATTTCATTATATTACATTCACACATAAATACTTATAGTGTGTGCGTAAACATACATATATGTTTATACATATATATATATATGTTAATATGTAATATTCTTTGATCCTTGAGAATAGGCAGTTCTCACAAACAAATTTTAAAATTTCCAAAGATGTTTCCTTTCTCTTTCTCCTTCCTTCCTTCCTTCCTTCCTTCCTTTCTTCCTTCCTTCCTTCCTTCCTTCTTTCCTTCCTTCCTTCCTTCCTTCCTTCCTTCCTTCTTTCCTTCCTTCCTTCCTTCCTTCCTTCCTTCCTTCCTTCCTTCCTTCCTTCCTTCCTTCCTTCCTTCCTTCCTTCCTTCCTTCCTTCCTTCCTTCCTTCTAGTGTTCTTCTCTAGTCCCACTTGAGCCACACTTCTGCTTCTGGCTTTTTAATGTTTACTTGGAGATAAAAGGCTCACAGATTTTTCTGTTCAAACTGGCTTTGAACCTCTATTTGCAGATCTCAGCCTCTTGAGTAGCTAGGATTATAGATATGAGCCATTAGTGCCCAGTTCTAAAAATGTTTTGTATTTATGTTGCTCATGTTGCTTGATTTTGAGGTGTCCATCGAATAACACACCAAAAATTGCTCAAAGTTTGTACAGCTGTTTTTTGCCAGTCCTGGGACTTGAACTCAGGGCATGGGCATTGTCCCTGAGCTTCTTTTGCTCAAGGCTCACACCCTACCACTTAAGCCACAGCACCACTTCTGGGCTTTTCTGTTTCTGTGGTATTGAGGGCTCAAACCCAGGGTTTGATGAATGCTAAGCAAGCACTCCATCACTAAGCCACATTCCCAGCCCCTGTACAGATTTTTAATACAATAAAACTGACAACTTACCTTTCAAGTAGCTGAGAACCAAATAAAGTAAAATTTTATTTGAGATGACCATAAATATCTTTAGAAGACACGAAGTGGCAATACATAGTTGTGCCTTATTTTCTGTGGATTTTGTCATGTGAGTTCATTGATTAGACAAAATTTACTTGTCAACTGCCAAATCAGCATTTGACATCTTTCCTTGATCCTTTGTAACATGCGTGGATAGGTGAAGTATGGAAGAATGTTTTGAGTCACTCAAAACATATGCCCCTAGCTGTGGCTGAACAAAAGAATATTCTGCCTTCTTTTTTTCCTGCTCTCTCATAAGCAAGTGTTTTTTTTTTTTTATTGGAAATCTATTTAGTGCCATGGAGTTTGCATTTCATGGCTTTGTGTTGGGGTGATTTGCTATAAAATGACCTTTAATGATAGTTCTTTTTTGTTCTCTAATGTTTCAAAGCACAACAAAAGAGCACGTAAGTGTACTAGTTAAGTTCTTTAGACATTAATGATATGGTTGTGGACTATAAATTTGTTGTTTAATCAATAATATATATTAAATAAGGTGCTTAAAACCAAATAAAGAATAAAAACAGATTGTGTGCTGATCTATTGATAAAAAAATTTGTGACCTTAGGCTTACAGGATTTTCGCCTTTCATTTCTCACATAAGTAATTATTCACTTGATAATAAAGTCTCGCTGATGACATTATACAACAACTATCATGAACGACAATGGTCCATTAAAAGCAGTGGAATGTAAGGAAAACAAGTGTGTTAGCTTTTCTCCAGGTGTTCTTTGCATCTATTTAGTTATATTACCTTGCTTCAACTTCTAGGGAGGGAAAGACAGAGGAATGGTCAAGTAGCTAAGGATAAAATGGTAGACATAACACGAGGTAGCTGACATGTGTTCCATTATGGCTCTTTTTATTCCCATAGCACCTTTGGATCCTGTTCAAAAACTTCTTCCCATAAAGCTGTGAATTCAGTGCAAACAATTCATCTTCCCATAATGCCCTGGGTGCCAATTCAGCCAATGGAAAGAGCTGTGGTGGCACATCAGTGCTGAGCCAGGGGCAGGAAATCTGGGAGAAGCCCTGTGCTATAATCATTCCCCCACCCCACCCCCAGGAGGATTCTCTGGGATTCCAGATGGAGAGTCTCCCTATTTTCCTTCATGGTTTTCCTGTTATTTCCAAATAAACTAACTGTTTATCTCAGACACTTTCCTACCTTTTAACTCTTAGTCTTTTTCTTTTTTCTTCTTAGTTTTGCTGGTCCTGGAGTTTGGACCTGGGCACTGTCTCTGATCATTTTTGCTCACAGCTAGCTCTCTATTCCCTGAACTAGAGTTCTACTTCTAGCTTTTTGACATTTAATTGGAGATAAGAATCTCACAGATTTTCCTACTCAGGCTGGCTTCTAACTGGAATTCTCATCTCTCAGTCTCCTGAGTAGCTAAGATTAGAGGCATGTGTCACCAGAGGGCCCCTCCTAACTTTTTAATTCTTTAATGAATGGAGAAAACAAATCATACTCTTAACTGGTGTCTGTAGCTACAGGTTCTCCATCTATCTAATAAAACGATAATTCTGAAGCTGTCTGCAAAGCTTTATTCTAAACACTGAATAAAAGAACTTGTAAAATTACTTTGCAAACAGAAATGCTATTTCAGGAGCAGGTAGCATGTGGGGTGGGAAATGTATTAGGAATTTTATGGTTGTTATTGTTTACCAATGTTTAATAGGAATATTCAGTTCTTACTTGATTTATTAAGATAGATCAAAATGCATTGTACACACAAATGGACATGTTGAATTGGAACCCCTTTGTACAGGATAATAAAAACATAGAAGAAAGAATAAAAAAGAAGACAAATTGTGTTGTTCAGTTGTTAAAACAGTTTCCACGTAAAATTCAAATTTTAGTTTAACTAGGAGGATTGTTTCTTCTTTCCCTATGCTTCCAATTTGACAAAATGATAGGACATGACATAAGAGCAAGCCTGAATGTCAAAGAGTACCATGGGCTGGTGCATACTTGAGACTTCTGTTTTCTCTGCCCACACTGCTTAATTTCCCAACACATAAATCTTCCCTACTTTCAGGGCTGCAGAGTTAATTTAGCTGAGAGAGAATGAAGCTGAATTCTGTTCTGCCTCATGCATCACCAACAAAAAATTGCTAGGCCAGTTAAGTTTTGATTGCAGAATATTTATTTTTGGTGACAGATGTTGCTGATGTAAGAAAGGAGGCAATCATAGTTTCAATTAGCCCTTGGTTGAAGTTGGAAAAAAAAGAAAAAAAGGAAAAATCTTAACTGAGAGTAAATACACAACAACGTTAAGATGACAGTTGGAGGGTTGCATTTCTGCTGGTCTTTTGTTGCACAGGGTGTTGAGTGAACTTGCATGCAGGCAATGATTTTTGGACATAGGTAGGCCCAGCCTTTTGTGGGATCACACTGTATAGCTCAGAGTCAAATGGGAACCTGAGTTAAATTTGCCACATTCCAAGTACTTGTTAGATCGAAGTGGGACTGGTACTGTAGACTGGTGAGTAGAAGTCATGAGGTTTCTAGGAAGGGCTGTTACACACAGACCCTTGCTTACAGCTTTCAAAGAAAGAAGCCGGGCACTGGTGGCTCATGCCTGAAATTCTAGCTACTGAGGAGGCTGAGATCTGAGGGTCACTGTTCAAAGCTAGTCCAGGCAAGAAAGTCTAAGACTCTTATCTTTAACTAACCAGCAAAAAAAAAAAAAAACAACAAAACTGAAAGTGGAGCTGTGGCTCAAATAGTAGCGTACTAACCTTGAGTAGAAAAACGAAGGGGCAGTACCAAGGCCCTGAGTTCAAGCCCTAGTACCATCACAGCACAAACAAAGAAAGGAGAGAAACATGGCAAGGGCTCATTGTTAAAGTGAATCTTCATTCTTGTCCCATAGTTGTGGAATACATGGAAATTGCATTTCTTACTCATTACTAATATAAACTACAGGCATAATTCATATGAATGAAATTATCTGAGGAAAAGATACCTGTGAGTCTTTTTTCTTAATACTCATAACTTTCATATGTCCTAATGGGAAGATTTCCTTTTAGCCTATCCATTTTATTCATGTTTGACTATAAATAAAAAAGTTCAAGCCTTGTTCTTAGAAATATATTGGAAGGATGGGAAGGGGAAACAAAAGAGGAGGTAACAATGCTTGATAAGAAATGTACTCATTACCTTGCTCATGTGATTGTAACCCCTCTGTATGGTATTTTCACAATAAAAAAGAAATATATTGGAAGATAACATACTTGGAAACATCCTGTACAGCATATCTTAATTTTCAAAAACATTTTTACTTTTCATTCACATGTGTCCATTTTATGATGATATCTCAGATGGCTTTACCAACACTTTTTCTGGATTTTTTTTTTCTTGGTAGAGGATATCCATACCCTTTTTTATTTCATCCTCTGGAAATCCAACTAAACCATTAATGAGTCATGAGCAAAAGACACAATAAATGAATTGCTCCTCTGCCCCAAACTGTGTTCTGCTGCATATTTTGGTTTTCAACAGCTACTTTTTCTGTTTGCTGAAAGAGGGACCATTTTATGGTGGATTTGGAGAGTGAAATTTGAAGCAATAAAGGGATGGAAGTGCACAGAGACACACCTCATTATGAGTCAGGAAAGACTTGAGTGAAAGATAATAGTCCCGATGAGGAAACTGAACATTCATGTTTAAACAGAGAAGAGATGAAAGACGATGTGTTCTCCAAGGGATGTTCATATACTAGGTCATTTCAGGCAGGCAAAATGGGTGATGTGATGCGAGGCTTCTTGTCTAATGAATGGCTGAGTCCCAAATGTCTGCTCACTCACTCTACATCTCTCTCATTTCCTTCAGGGTGTGGAAGGAGTGAACTAATGTGTTCTTCAGTCATGGGAAAAGCTGACACAGAGTGTCAGACACTTGACCACATCTCTGTAGGAAGTAAAGGTTGGAGCCAGTTTGAACTGGCCTACCGCAGGCTTCTTGCTGGATTTACATGTCCTGACTGGTGAAAGAAATTCAGGAAAAAAGGCTCTATCTGTGAATATATGATGCAACTTTTCATGTCCAGGTAAAACAGTTATCAAACCAAAATGACATCTACACATTTCTTGTTTGTTTGTTTTTTTAAAATCAGAAAAGCTTTTATTATAAGAAACAATGACATTAGGTAAAAACACAAAAAATTGTGCAATTATGGCAAAATGTTAAAAAATATCCACACATTTGCCCCTGTAGGACTACAGTACTTACTACGTACCTGAGCACTGAACATTGAATGCTATTTGAATCTGCTTTTCGTGGAATCTATTTTCCTTACTCAGGTACCAATGAAATTGAGAAAGCATCAACTTTAGATGATAACAGGAAACAAAGATGGAAATTAAAGAATACAATTTCTACTTTCCTATAACATAGTTTTTATATGAAGTCCAATCTTCAATGTGTTACCAGAAAATATATAGGAAAATGCTACATACATTCTTCAAATACAAAAACACAGGTAAAGTAGCACCTTTTAGGTCTATAGTTGCCATTGTGCCTTTTATTTAGTTTCATCTTCCACATGGATGATTCAAACTTCTTTTTGAGTACTTTCTGTAAGGCCACGAATGAACATAGATTTGTAGTAGGGACTGATGGCAACAAGAACGTTCCTATGACAGGAAAAGGTTTTCCCATGATCCACTTGTACTATAATGTCTATCAACTGTCCTTCATTGTAAATTGTTTTGAATTGCTTAAGAATACTGCAAGCATGGAAGGGGTCCATGCCTTTGTTGGCTGGCTCTGAAGATGCAATCCTGTTCGGTGTTGGGGAAGACATTTAAATCTAGGAGAGAAATCATCCAGCAACAGTTTTTTGGTGAGGTATTAGGAGAGTCATGTCCTCAAACTTGATTAAAAGTGGGAGCTTGAACCTGATGCTAGTGGCTTACACCTGTAATTGTAATGAAATAAGGATACTGGGGCTATAGGGCGCCATCTTGGCCATGTGGGGGATGATAGGGAATTGGGTTTAACCTGTGCCATCTTGTCCTCATCAGAGAGGCAGGGAAGTCCCATCCCCAGGTAATGGGTCTGCCTAAATTTTTAGATGCAGGGTCACAGACTTGGACTATAGGTTACTGGATTTGTCAGTCCTGTGCCTTGAACTCGGGAGACTCTCAAGCTCCCTGTGACCATGTTCTCTGACCAGGACCCTGTTGTGGGGTCTGAGAATGAGTCCACAAATGTGGGCTTAGAGTTTGAAGAAGTTTATTAAGGAGTTGCAGAAGCTGACCTCCCAGGGACACGGTGTAGACTCGGGAGTTAACACCGTGACCCTGAGCAAAGACACAAGCTAGGCTTATAAAGGCAAAAACCACAAGCAGGTGCAAGCTGCAAAGTTCTAGGAATAGGATAACATCAACTATTTTTTGAAACAGGAGACTTTTACAATGGCAGTTACCTGTTATTGCATTCCTCACTTCCCAGTAAGAGGTTAAATTCCTGCATTCCCAGTATGGTGCTAAATTCCTGACTCAGTTTCCATGCTTGGTCTAGGGGCTTTTTATCCTTAGAGACCCTTACATTTCCCTCTTCTTTTTGTAACTGAGTCAAATCCTTGACTCTTCTTCCTGACTCAGAGGGGCTGTACTGGGCCCTAAGGACCATCAGCTTGACAGTCCCAATCCTTTTTTCTATAAATGATATCAAAGCATTACAGGGGCCAATAGTAATAAGTAAAAGCAATAGTATTATTGGACCAGATAGGGGTACTAGCCACTGGACCAAAGGGTTTTGAAATCATTCTAGATCTAGGTTGGCGGATGGGCGATGGTGGAGTCCATTGTGCAGTTTTTCTAGAGCTTTTATGTTTTCTTCTACCACATTTACACAGTGACAGCACTCTTCCTTTAAGAATACACAGGTTCCCCCTTCTGCAGCTGTGAGAAGGTCTAGTGCCCTACGGTTCTGAAAGGCCACCCCCCCCCACCACCACCAGAGAGTTGAGTCATCTTTGTAACGATGCCAGAGACACTGAAGAGGTACGAGTAGCCTCATCCAGCCTGTCCTCAAATTCCTGAGCTAGTTTTAAACTATGCCCTAGAGCATCTCTGGCAAAGTCTGCTCCTCCAACAGAGGCAACCAGACTTACCCCTATCATAATGGGAATTAAAGCTGCCCTCTTGGATAAGGGGTGGGATAACAATCTCCGGAGAATTTCACCCTTGGGTATAAAGTTATTTGGGGAGCTCTTATTACTAAAATGCAAGAGGTCAAGGTTTGATTACTGCATGACCATAGGGTTCCATTGCATTGGAACATAGCACCTGGGGGGAGACATCAAGGTGTCTGAAACATTTTGTTGTATTCCACAAGTTGAATTGGTTGGTAAAGTTAAGTTACTACAACCAGGGACATTACAATAGCAGACATAAGAAAACTGTTCCCTTAGTTTCTTTGATTCTAACCCCCCTAGTGGTAATTATCAGCATTAAGAGAGCAGAAGCATAAACCAAAAATCATGATGAAATAAGTCTTAGGTTGAGAGGCTTTGCAGGGTCCTTGTGTACCATCCATCTCGTCTCTTCCTGTAGTCAAGCCACCACCTTAAGATGTGAACTGTGGATCCAGGAGCGAATCCCATAGACCTTGACAACGGTTGGAGTTGTCAGGATGACAGTGTGAGGTCCTTTCCACTGAAGGGAGAGAGTATCAATTTGATATTGTCTGACCCACACAGTGTCCCATGGTCAGTAATTATGGCCCACTATCAGAGCTGGTTGCTGGAGTGCCTGCAAATGGGAATGAAGTTCCTATTGAATGGTCTGCAGTGGCTGCAAAGATGGAGCAGGTTATGATCAGACATCTCAGACAACATTTCAGCTTTTAAGCCAGGACACCATGGGGGGTGGTCTGCCAAACATGATTTCATAGGGCATAAACCCTTTGGAATAGGGAGAACAGAGTGCTGTTTAGTCCTCTGGGATTTCAGAGCATTCCCTTGCCAATGAGTCTACCTGGCTGCTCTAACTAAATCAGCATCTAGATCGAAGTAGGCCATCCTTCCTCCCCACCATACAGATAGACATAAAGAATGGCTCCACATCAGTGTATCAATCCTGAGTCTATGTGTATCATAGCTAGCTTCATACCAACTTTACCCATAAGCTCCATTTTTAAGACATATACTCATACCGTTTGCTACGTACTTAAACTTTCTGAGGTTTGTCTTCTTCCCTTTTCCACTCTGGAACAAACATTTTAAGACAACGCTTACATTTTAAACCCTTTCTTAGCCAGAGGAAACCAATTTTTGCCCCCAATCCCTTCCCAAGGTTTTCTTTACTACCCTCTTTCTTTCCTTGAGCTTCTTTGCAGCTTGAGTTTAAAACTGCCCGTTTTTCCCCCCTTTGGCTTGAGAAACCAGGTTATCTCAGAACTCCCTCAAGGCACTGCTTGGGTGGAGAAGGTTGCTAGATTTTAAGGCTAAGAGCAGGTCTGGGTCTTATTCCTCTTACTACTCTCACTGATAAAGATCTCTCCTGTACAGCCATTGTGGGAAGCTGCCTAGTACCATACCAGAACCAAGCAAGGCTGTGACTATCTAGTGGATTTCCAGTTCCTTATGTCTTGAAGTGCCTGAGGCTAGCCAGTGATGTCGTCCTTGCCCTCAATACCCACTGTGGGACTAGAGAGGGTTACTGGATATCACGGAAAGAATATCCCACAAAATCGTAGTTTCAGCAGATCCAAAGCAGCTTTCCACTGGGAAACAGTCGAGGGTGATGGAGTCAGGTAGGAGACCAGTCCACTTTCACTGCGGTGGAGGTGGTCAGGATGACAATCTAGATTTTCCTCCAGGTGACTATCAGGCTGTGCTTGCACTTTACCCAGAAGGGTGGGCAGCAGCAGCAGCAGCAGCAGCAGCAGTAGCAGCAGCAGCAGGGTCTCTCAGTGGCTCCAATGGATTATCACACCTCATGCACATCTACATGGAGTACTTAAGGAGACATGACATAGGCTTGACAGACTGGTGTCCAGCTGGTTTTTAAGGCAACTTTTTAGGCAGTGGCCTGGCACAATTTACCAAGGTGACAACTTTAGCTAGCTAGTTCTTTTAATGAGGCTAGGATTTCCTAGACAGATATAGAAGGCTTGGGCTTGTAACCATTTCCCAAAAGTGCAGTCTCCATACTTACACATTTGTTACCTATTTCTCATGCCTCTTTCTTTGATCTATTTTGCCTCATTTTTCTAAAAATGACTCTGGTTCCTTGATCTTAAAAGGGGTTGATGGGCAAAGATTCATCTTCTGTAACTTCTTCAAGCTGACTCAGGGCGTTGACACTGCCTAGCCAGGAACTTATAACCTTAGCCTATTTTACCAAGTGGTTGCCAAGATTAGATGTCATTAAGAGTATTTTACTCCAAACTGGAAATTATATACAACATTTGACTTTTAACAACTGCATAGATCTTTTTTGGGGCTATAGCAGTGTAGCCTGTTTAGCACTTTGGTTTGCAAAAGCATTTTTCTGGCTGGCTGAGCAAAGCTGATCTCTAGTGACACTAATAAGGCCTAAGTTACCTGTGTAGGCCTTTAGATAGATCTCAATAGGGACACAATCTCAGGTCCACAGAACTTTTCCTTTCCTGAACAATTGAATTTATGTGGCTGGTCCCAGCCTGAAAGTCTCTGCCAATTAGGGCTTTTAGCAGATACAGGGGTTTTGGGATTTAAACTATCCCCCATTTGACAGCCCTAGCTTTTTATTACCCACTATCACAGATGACTGGCAAGTTCCTGCCCAGTTACGAAGCAGACAAACATGGGCATTAGAAGGCAGGCTTACAAACTATCTTCCCATGACTTCTCAGGGCTGATCAATTTTGAAGGGCCAAGCACAAGTGACTCCAGGATCTGTAAACATCTCTGCCATCCAAGCAGTGGCTTACTGCCTCTGGATGCTCCATCATTGCCAGGGTCCCCAGAATGCCTTTCTCCATGCTGGTATAAATGCACCTTTGGCATTTTTCTTCATTGGTCGCTGGACTTGAACTTAGGGCCTCAGTGCTGCCTTTCAGCTCAAGCTCAAGGCCAGCACTCTGCTACTTTGAGCTCCAAACCAACTCCGCTTTTCCAGCACTTTGCTGGTAGATTAGAGATGACAGTCTCACAGGTAACTTTTTCTGCGTGGGTTGGCTTTGAACCAGTTTGCAGATCAATGAATCTTTGCAAATGTCTACTTTACTCCAATTAAAAGGAACAAGGTGGTCAATATAGAAGTAGCTGTTAAGCATGCTCTTACCTGGAACTTATTAGGGACCAATGTTACATGTGACAAACTTGTAAGCATACTCTATCCTTCTCTGTGGGCTTGCTGGAAGCTGTTACACAAAACCTAAAATGGCAAACTGAAATAGCAAATAAACACTCATTTTGGTAGTCCTAAATTTTCTCCACTTTAAAACAAATATTTAGGGCTGGGAAGGTGGCTCAGTGGTAGAGTGCTTGCCTTGCATGCATGAGGCCCTGGATTCGATTCCTCAGCACCACATAAGCAAAGAGAAAAAAGCCAGAAGTGGTGCTGTGGCTCAAGTGGTAGAGCGCTAGCCTTGAGCTGAAGAGCTGAGGGACAGCGCCCAGGCTCAGAGTTCAGGCCCCACGACGGGACCCCAAAAAAAAAAAACAAAAAAACCCCCCAAAAAACCCAAATATTTAGGGCAGTTAAATTTTATACCCAGAAGCCTTTTGCTTTAACACTTTAACCTCTGCTTTAACACTTTACACTTTAGTTTTCATTTGCATTTTGAAGAACCCCTTGAAATCTTGAGGGGCTAGGTAATACCCATTGCCACTTAGCTGATAGTTTTAAAACAGATATATTTTATTTTTTATTCTGAATTACCTCTTAGTAAACTTTTGAACTTAAATGACAGTTTCTCTGAATACAATAATTACAATCACCAGCATGGTACCAAGAGTCCAGACTTAGCATCTTGCTGTCTTTTTAAACACATACCCAACTTCAGAGCAGCATTGAAACTGAATCACAACACACAGATAAACTTTTTAACCCTATTTTAAAAAGCTTTTTCAATTTCTAATACATTCAAGGGGCAGTTCTAGCAATACCAATCACATCACTCACTTTACCACCAAGTTTCCAGTGTCCATCTGCAAGAAAAAGAGACAGGACAAAGATAGGCCACACGGCCCTTCCTATAGAATGAGCTAATACCCATCTGACTCTTTAGGGTTAGGTGAGCTGCCTTTGTGCCAGCTTGCCCTCTTCCACCATGTGTGGACTCCCCAGGCCTGGCTGAGCTGAACTTTTGCTTGTTCACCCCTCACCCCTGAAGATAGGTCTTCTATGGGCTCATGCTGCTTTTCCCTTTCTTTTTTTTCTTGTTTCTTGACTGAAATACCCAAACAGTTTTAGACAGACAGAACAGGTAAAGTCCTTAGCAGCGGTAAGCAAATCTTTACATTTAAATTTCTAATACTTATCACCAAATTTTAGCTGAGGGAAATAAATCCCAAGTTTCCAATACTTTTTTTTTTTGTCAGTTGTGGGGTCTGAACTCTGGGCCTGGGTGCTGTCCCTCAGCTCTTCAGCTCAAGGCTAGTGCTATACCACTTGAGCCACAGCACCACTTCTGGCTTTTTTTGTTTCTGCTTATGTGGTGCTGAGGAATCAAACCCAGGGCCTCTTGCATGCAAGGCAAGCGCTCTACCACTGAGCCACCTTCCCAGCCCTCCAATGCTTTTTTGTTAAGCTAGTAACTTGATTACAGTGTAAACAGCCTTATGCATTTTTAAAATGCCAGATTTTAAAATACCAGATTTTCTAATTTTTAAATTAATTAATCCATAAAAAGCCTTTTAAAGTAATGTGATAATTCTTTAAAACTTTTGGTAATGTCCAAAAGTCATAGCCTTTTAAACTTAAATTCACCCAATTTTTTACAGCATGCTGACAGTTTTTAATCTTGAACATGTTCGCCCATATACAAAACACACACAGATCTTAAAGCGCACAAAAAATGAAAATCAGTTGTAAGTACATTTCTGAAATTCAGTGGCAAAATCCGCCCCCCTCGCCAATCTTATTCTTGCAGATGACAAAAACTTAAGACTTTAACAATGTAGTTTTTCTAGGCTGTATTTTTACCAGGGCTTGATTGTTTAGTCAGGTCTTTTAGCAATTGGCCTTTTGAATACCTTCAGTTGGAGGAAGGTTGGGGGAGGAGTCGCTTGAAACTAAACTGGCCTTTTCCCAATTTCAGACAAGAGCACTTCACAAATTGTTACATTGTCAGGACCAGCTGAAAGTCCAAACCAGGCCTTCTACACCCTCCCCTCCAGCACCCTCCACTGGGAGAAAATGCAGCCTGAGGCTTGTTCATGCCCTACCTCTTGACTTCTGTCACACAAGGAAGGGGACTTAGCAGGTCTACGACCAGGCTCAGCCCAAGGCTAGAACTTTTATTCTCCCAGAGATGTTTAAATAAATAATAAAACCCCAAATAAACACAAAAACCAAAGATTCACCTTTAAAACTGGTATCAATTCTAAAAACAGAACAAGACAACAACTGAAGGCTGAGTTGGGGACTAACAGGCCCCCAGCTCATCCCTACCAGAATTCTTTGCTGTTCCCACTCAGCAAGCAGAATTTAGAGTCAGGTGAGTGGGCCTGCCACTCTCACCCAGAACTTCCCTACATCAGAAGACATAGAACAGAAAACAGGACAGAGAAACAGACTTACTTCTGGAAAATTTCTAAGTAACCCCCAAAAGATTTTTCTTTGATAGCATGTCTGGCACCCAGGGACTGGCTGTCAGAGTGGTGGAAAGACCCTGGGGCCCTGGAACATCTCCAGGGGGCACCTCTTCTGTGAAGATTTCTGTCCCCCAGCAGCCAGCCTGCTGAGGTCACCACCAGTGGGCTCAAGGAACCTAGATGTCTGACTCATGATTAGGTTAAAATTAAACCAGCATCCCTATTTAAATGGTTTGTTTTTTCCTTTCTCCTCCACAAATTATATCAACATCAAATACAATGAAAGCAGGGGTTATACCTTGGGGGAGGGACATACAAAGCAACAAAGAAATCATCTTATAAATATGTTAGAACAATCACAAGAAAAAAAAAAACATTTGAATAATTATCTTGGGGTTCATTTCACCTAACATCAACTTAGCTGACCTTTTCTGCTTGTCTCAGACATATACTAGTTATTGCAAATAAGGGAAACCATAGGACCTATGTTTCTTTGGGCCTGGCTTACTTCACAAAAACAAACCGTTTAAATAGGGATACAGGTGGACCCATTGCAACAATGAGATGTACAAGTCCTTATGTCGAAAAATGAACTTTACAACTTTGGCCTGGGTTGGGGAGGGTGGGGAAAATGGGGGAGGGGATGGGAAGGGATGGGAAGGGGAAACAAAGGAGGAGGCAACAATGCTTGATAAGAAATGTACTCATTGCCTTGCCCATGTAATTGTAACCCCTCTGTACGGTATTTTCACAGTAAAAAAAATAAAAAAAAAACCAACATCGGCACCAAAGAAACAAACAAACTAAAAACAAACATTGACAAAGATGAACACCACACTGAGAATCTCAGACATAATTACCAAGATAACTTCCAGAAAATCCAGACCCTCCTCTAAACAGAAGAGGCAGACAGTGGTCAAGGCTTTGACCTACCTGGTCTCCAGAGAACGATACTGCATCCACTTTCTTTCTTTCTTTCTTTTTGGGGGGGGGTCCGGTCGTGGGGCCTGAACTCTGGGCCTGGGCGCTGTCCCTCACTCTTCAGCTCAAGGCTAGCACTCTACTACTTGAGCCACAGCGCCACTTCCGGCTTTTTTCTTTTTGCTTATGTGGTGCTGAGGAATCGAACCCAGGGCCTCATGCATGCAAGGCAAGCACTCTACCACTGAGCCACCTTCCCAGCCCCATGCATCCACTTTCTTTCTACATTAGACCTACAGATGGCACACCCAGATAAGTATAGATAGTGCACCTAGATACAGACAGTGTACCCAAAAAAGTACAGACAGTGCACCCAAAAAATTGATCAGCCAAAAAGTCTTATCTCGGGAGACTTTGCAGAGAGGACCTAATAAGACTCCTTTGTTCTGGTGTTAAAGCGTGGCTAGAGACCTATCCCAGACGAGCCCCAATACATGTTGCAGGTCCAAGAATGAGTCCACCAATGCGGGCTTAGAGTTTGAAGAAGTTTATTAAGGTGTTGTAGAAGCTGACTGGCCAGGGACACAGTGTAGACTCAGGAGCTAACACTGGGACCCCAATCATGGACACAAGCTAGGCTTATAAAGGTAAAAAATGCAAGCAGGTGCAAGCTGCAAAGTTCAAGTAATATGATAACATCAATTATTTTTGAAACAGGGTATTTTCACAATGGCAATTACCTGTTCCTGCATTCCTTCGTTCCCAGTAAAAGGTTGTTGCATTCCTCAGTTCCCAGTAAGAAGTTAAATTCCTGAGTTCCTGGTAAGGGATAAAATTCCTGACTCAGTTTCCTTGCTTGGTCTAAGGGCTTTTGATCCAGAGACTCTTACAACCCTATTTAGACCTGGCCCAGCTTAGGCACCATTACACCATGCCTCATGACTCCTAGTTCTCCTCTGATCCTCATGGTGTCCCATTTCAGCTCTCCACTGGAGTTGATCTGGTTTGTTTGATATTGTTTTTCTGCTCTTTCTTACCTCTCCTGCTCTCATGCCTCAGTTTTCTAACAATGTTAAGTGTATTTGAGGGGCTGCAGGTCTTTGTGACAGAAGTCCACCTGCGGTCATTGGCTTTCCAATAATGACTCCAGATTTCACCTCTCAAAATGTGGCTTCTCTGTTGCTCAAGACTGAGTTCCCGTACCACAGTAACTATTCAGAAGGTGAAAGCTGAGGATCACAGTTCAAAGCCAGCCCAGGTGGGAAAATCTGTGAGACTCCTACCTTCAATTCAAAACTCCTACTGTAGTACCCCAGTTTCCCAACAAGACACCCCAACACTTGGTCAATTAAGCTAGAGGTATTTACTGCCATGAGATGTCTGCATCCAGCTCTCAGAGCTTAGGAATGCAGCCCTGAAATGAGGACATGCAAGTATTTAAGGGCACAAACCACACACAGGTGGCATTTTTGCAATAAGCCAGAGCAAGCAAGTTGGGGTTACAGAATTATGTGATCCTGCTTGGTTCCCTCTCACCCATTTCTCGGACTCTGCAGAGGTCAGGCTTGATTCCAGCTATTCAGGTCACTGTGCCTTTTGTGTCACCCCTGGCCTGGAGAGTTCCCATGACAGATACTGATTGTTTTACTATTACTTACTGAATTCCAGTAACCAGTGTTTAACTCACTAATTTACTTCAAATTTTTATCTCTGGAATCTTCCCTTTAATGGCTAACCTGGGGTTTCTACAAGGAGATTCTGCCTTTATTGTTTTATCCTTTTCTTACAGTATATGTTGGCAGACTTAAAAAACTAATGGATGATATTAGTTGGGCTATGCCTGGGAGCTTGCAGACTTACTGGGAGAATGGCCTACACACTTTTCCTCCCCCAAGAGAGAAGGGCTCAGAGGAGAGAGTAAGTTTCCCTCTGGGACTGAGGCCAGGCAGCAGGAACGACTTCCTGCCAGTGAAGAGTACTTCAGGTGCCCTAATTTTGGTGGGGATCACCACACTACCTCCAATTAACCACCTAAAACACATAAGTGGAACTGTGACCCAAGCAGGAAAGTCCATGAGGCTTCTATCTTCAATAAACTACCAAATAAAAACAAAACAAAACAAAACCTGGAAAAAAAAAGTGGAGGTGTGTCTCAAGTGGTAGAGTGTTAGCCTTGAGCAAAAAAATCTCAGGGAAAGTGCCCAGGCCTTGACTTCAAGCCTTAGGATACACACACTCACACACACACACACACACACACACACACACACACACACGAGCTTATATTTACCAATCATCGCATCCATATATGTATATGTGTATATGTGTGTGTGTGTGTGCATGTTTGTACGTATTTTTTTCAATCTTATTTGTGCTAGTACTAGCGCTTGAATTCAGGGCCTTGCACCTTTGTGTGGCTTTTTCTACTCAAGGCTGGTCAGTTCTACTTCTGGCTTTGTGGTTAATGTCTCACAGACTTTTCTGCTTGGGCTGGCTTTGAATCTTTATCTTCAGATCTCAGCTTCCTGGGTACCACCATCACTTGACTTCATCCTATTTTTATATACCATGTGAGATTCAGGACTGACCTAATGCCATTTTTTAAATAAAATAGCTTTTTAGCTGTCAGTGTTTTTGTTCAACTTTCACTTCTGTTATTATTATAATGTAGTTGCACAAAGGGGTTACATTGCTTTTTTATTAATTTATTATTTGAAGTAGTTGTACAAAGGAGTTGCCATTTAACACAGCAGTTAATGACTACAATGAGTCTTTATCAATGTCCCCTCTCCCTCTGAACCCTTCCCCCCTTCCCTCATTTCCTTAATTTTGTAGGGTATGTACTGAATTATTGACTGCACTCTCTTCCCCTTCTGTTCTTTGTCTACCCTTCTTTCCTTGACTTCATCCCCCACCTTTCCAATGTTCATTGACTAATGTTTATTTTGTAGAATGTTGACTTTACTTTTCTAAGAAATTACATTATTGGAGTAAATCTTATTTCTTTATCTGAGAACCCAATCCCTAGAGCCAGACTACAACTCTCTAGCCTCAGGTCCCTCTATACAGCTTTTAAAAATCTTGAGGGGATCTAGGCCTGCTAGAGAAGTCTCTCTCTCTCTTTCTGTCTCTTGGTCTCTCTGTCTATATCTGTCTCTCTTTCTCCCTCCCTCCCCCTCTTTCTCTCTCTCCCTTTTCTTAAGTGGCAGAGGGTATCTCTCAGGTTTGTCCTGAATAAACAGGCTGTTGAGTTCATCTGGATTTCTTTCCCCTCTTCTCCCTTTTCCTGAATACTGTAGTTCCTTGATAATTTTTCTAATGTCTCTGGGCACTAAAGAAACCAAATGCACTTATGAAAGGCACTAAGGATGAAAATGGACTGACAAGCCATTGACAAAGATTATATCACATTAATATGTGTAGTTTAGTTTGCTATTTTCCATTGCAACCATGTTTATTGCAGCATTGTTTACCATAGCCAAGATATAGAATCAATCTACATGCCCCTGAGTGGACAAATGGGCCAAGAAAATGTAGTGTACATACACAATGGAATTCTACTCATCTATCAGAAAGAATGATATTGTACCATTTGTAAGGAAATGGAAAGACTTGGGAATAAAATCATATTAAGCGAAGAAAGCCAGAGTCAAAGAAACATAGTTTGCCTGGTTTTTCTCATTTGTGATAACTAGAATGCAAAGAAGTCTCTAGGTAACATAAACTAAGTCAGCTCTGCTAACTCTACCTGTCTTTTGGTGGTGCGCTCAATTTGGTACTTAGCTTCTTCATTCTCTCCATTCATTTGTAAAAGCTGCTCATTCATCACTGCAGAGTAGATACAATCTACATTCCAAATAAGTTAGAGACCAGGAAGGCAGTTGGTTGCCTACCTCAGCTAACTTATTAGCAATGTTTTACATAGCTTTGTTCTTTAATGAATTGTGTAGGCTCATTCTTCATTTTTGACACTTGAGAAAGAAATTAAGGAAAAGTGAATGGTGGTAAAACATTTAGTGTCAGTGGCAAGAGGAGGTGTGGAGAGGAAGATACTGAAGGCGGCACAGATGCCCCCTGAGGGCCAGCAGTTGACAGACAAGTGTATTTGTCACCTTGTTTCTATCCAAGGAACAGAAATGGCAGCTATTTTGCATTTTTGTTTTTCTCCTTGGATCTCTGTCATCTTTTCTCCGCTGCATTGAAGAATGATTTTAACTTGGAGTTTCACTTTAGCTAACTGGGCGTTCAGAAAAAATGAGAAATAAAGATTAGAAGGCTCCTTGCCATGTGTGGAAAATTGGTTTAGCCATGAACTCATGCTGAGGACGTATCATTCACAACAAATTCTCCTTGGAGCCCAGAAAATCTTTTCACAATGATAGAAGAGTAAGAGACAACATGGCTACCAAATACACATGGCAAAAAACACTGACAGACTGGAGAAAGGAAAACAAAAACAACTAAAATAAAAATCTCTTTTTTTTAATGAAGAAAAACAAAAAGCATGCAAATATACATGTTCTCAACATTGTAGAAGTGTCATGTATACATGATGACATGTGTTGATTTACACACAGCTTAGTTTTAGATAACCATCACCATAATAAAGATACACCTTATCACAGAAAATTCTTTCATGTTCATCTGCACTCAGACTCCACCTCAGGTTCCCTCATAGCACCCCCAGCATCTCTACTGCACGCTTGTCTGAGATTTTATATAATCATTGTCACAAAATATGCATATGTTTTCTTTCTGACATATTTTCTTAGTGCAGTATATTTGGAATTCATCCATGCCACTGTTTGTAGGTAAATAGGTTATGTACATAAATAGACATATGTAAATACATTACTGTTGTAAGAAATTGCTCAGGATGTTGAGGTGTCATGTGGGAATAGGGACACCAACTGGAAAGGAACATGGCATGGCAAAGTTTACTTCTGCAGCAGGGTGCACCATCAGTCAAAACTCTGGCAAGCAAGCACCTAGCGCAGGCCTGCTGCTCCCTTTTTACCCCTAATCCATCAGGTCCTGCCCTTCTGCTCTGATTGGCTGAGCTCAGGTTCACAATCTGCAAAAGGATGTAACTAAAATTCAGGGCACTTCTAACAGGATCTCTTCATTAATGTGTAACAGCAGAAGAATGTACCTATAATGCAATTAACAAGGTTCAAGTCACCTGGCCAAGGCAAGAACTTTTAGAGAAACAATTCTCACAAGATTAACAGAAAAGAAGCAAGCTGCTTTGATAGAAAAGACTTCTTTCTCCCAGGGTCCTCTGTCATTGTATGGTAACATCAGGGTTATAGCTTAGTTATTGACTCAATTGGTATAGAGTCTTTGGGTTCTTTCTAGTTTGAGATATTATTAATAAAGTGGCCATAAATATTCAAAAAGCTTTTTTTTTTTGGGGGGGGGAAGTACTGGGGTTTGAAGTCAGGGCCTTGATCTTGCAAGAGAGGGGCTCAGCCACTTGAGCCATACCACCAGTTCTTTTTGCTTTAGTTTATTTTACAGATAGGATCTGGCACTTTTGAGCAGGGTGGCTACCTCCCTAGTAGTTAAGACTATAGAAATACACCACCACATTCAGTTAGCATTTTGAAAAAAAAAGTTTCATTAACCTTGTTTTTAATTTTAACATTAAACCATAATCCTTCCACATTTGCAGCTCCCATACCAGGGATTACAGGCATGTGCTCTCACACTGGTATGTACCTGGTATGCTGTAAATATTTGGATACAATGTATAGATGTACACGTTCCTTTCTCTTCAGGAAATATTTAGGTATAAAATTTCTGGATGTAAGATAAATGTTTAGCTTCATAAGAAGCTGTCAAAATATACTCCAAAGCAATGTGTTAGAGTTCTGGTTTCCTTTGGTATTTCAAAATACCAATACATGGTATTTAAAACTATTTGATTCTAGATAATCTAGTGGATGTGTGAAATCTAGTGAAATCATGTGGCAGTTTGGTTTGACTTTTTCAGGTTTTTTTTTTGGGTGGGGGGCTCTGGAAAGTATTTGCTTATATTTCTGCTGGAAAATAGAGCACTTGTTTTCTTGCTTGAATGGGAAGGAATATTTTGTTGTCCGTTTTGGGTAAGAGAGTGAGTGGTCTGGACAACATAACTTCTCTGTAGATCTTTACTCCTTTATCCATTTTCCAGGGGCTCTGTGTCTCAGATCCTGAGATCCCTTAGGGGACAGTTGCACCCTGGATGGCCTGTCACTCTGGGCATCCTCTTCTAAGGTGCTTAGCCCCCAACTTTACCTTAGTGTCAAAATCTTACTCCTCCTTTGTCAAGTTTTTGTTGGATGAAACTCTTGATCTCCTACCTTGGCTATTACTCTTCAGTTCTATTTCTCTTTGTGATTTTTTTTTTAAAAGTTCCTTTAGTAGTTCTGGATTTTGAACCCAGAAAATAGCAATTGTATATAAGCACCAACTCTTGAGTTATAATCCCAGCCCTTTTTAAAAAATTATTTTTTGGATAGGGTCTGGTTTTCTCTCTCTTTCTCTCTCTCTCCTCCCTCCCTCCCTCCCTCCCTCCCTCCCTCCCTCCCTTCCTTCCTTCCTTCCTTCCTTCCTTCCTTCCTTCCTTCCCTCTTCTCTCCCTCCCTCCCTCCCTTTCCCTCCCTCTCTTTCTTTCTTTCTTGCTTGCTTGCTTGCTTCCTTGCTTCCTTGCTTGCTTGCTTGCTTGCTTTTCTTGCCTAAGGATGAGCTTAGGCTGTGGGTCTCCCATTTATTTTTCCTTATTGTTGGGATCACAGGCACATATTACACCTGTCTTGTGTTAGTTCAAAGAGCAGTTCCTTCCATCTCTACCTCGTGAGTAGCTGGGATTACAGGTATGCATGACCGTGCTTGACCTTAACCATATATCTTTCATTTATTTCAAGAGAGAGAGAAAGAAAGCATCAATGTTCAGTTTTCTATATTTTTATTATTTCTTTCCTTCCCTTTGCAAAACCTTCCTACTATCACACTGAAGTTAGTGGCGACACAGCTCAAGTTCTCCTTCAACTTAATCCTGATTGATTTTAAATGTTTTCAAACAAAGCTTCCTTCCTCCCCTTCCCAGACTCTGCCTGCTTGGGATAGCATGGGCTCTCCAGGCTGTCTCAGACTTCACAGCAATGCCATCTTCTGTCTCTGGCTGCTTCCTGTGTGGCTGTGCATGAAATGAAGTCAACCGGCCAGGAGTGGGGAGGTGTCAGCATATTTCATTTCTGGTAGATGTGAGATGCAAATTCTTCCAGCAAAACTCCATGAGGACTTGGAACTTCTCCTCTATAATAGCAATGTGTTTCTGGAAGGGATCAACTGAGTGCTGTGTTTGGCTCCTAACCTGGGTTCTCTACCAGAGAAAATGTAGAGAGAAATAGCTTTTTTAAATGCATTCTCTGGTTTCTTTTATTCTAAGAAGCTTTCATTCTGTCTAATGTGTCAGCAGGGAGAACATTGACCTGTTTCTTTTGTTTCATTTTATTTTATTGTTGTTCCAGTACTACGCCTTGAACTCAGGGCCTGGGTGCTGTTCCTGAGCTTTTTTTTTTTTTGGCTCAAGATTAACACTTTATCATGTGATCCACAGTTCTGTTTTGACTTTTTTTTTTTGGAAACTGATTGGAGAGTCTCACAGATTTTCCTGCCTGGGCTGGCTTCAAATCATAATCCTTAGATCTCAACCTCCTGAGAATAGCTAGGAGCTATACTCCTAGCTTCTGTTGCTCATTCTTTTAACAAATCCACCCTCTTCTATGCCTGGTGCTGTTTGAACACCAAAGATGTAACAGTGAATAATATAGATAAAACATGTTAACATTCTACTAAAGAGCCAATGACAAAAATAGGGTGAACAAGTGAAAATTTAATAGAAAAGTGTCAGTTAATGGAAAAGAAATTAGGGGATAAACATCAGCAGAATTATACCTGTAAGTAGTTTTCATGATGTGCATTATTGGGTAATTGGTACAATAAAGAAGTAAACCATGCCTGTAATCAAAGACTTTGTCTACCAATCACATAAATTATGTTCGAATTACTACTGTATCAACTAAGAAGGTCAGAGGGTGAGGGGCCAAAGTTTTCTCCATCAATGTTAACTTTGCCTATTTTATCCTCACACACTTTCAGCAATATGATCACGTATATGAGAGTCCCTAACCTGTTTTAGGGCTGAATTAATGAGTAAGTCTTGTAGCCTATGGGAACCCTTCACTGGTGAATGAGTTCTAAAAATAAATATTGCTTAACTGAGAAAAATGAAATTTTAAGAGATGGTGTGAATATTCGGTGGCACTCTTACACATGGTTGATTTTTCCACCCAGTGCCCGAAGGGATGGATGTATCTGATTTCTGTTTTAATACTTGTTTGAGGCAAAGGACAAAAATTGTTGACAAGTCTCTGTCACCATTAGTTCTCATATTCTTTTTGTATTTGACTTGATTTAAAGTAGATGAGTAATTTGTGGATTTAATATTGCATATAGACAGGCATTTTTTCACCTCTGTGTCATGAAATTATGAAATTTGTTTAAATTGCTGATAAAATTCTTTTCAGTGAATGTTGGCAGGAAAATCTGGTATGCTAAATTATACAATGCTGCTTGTTCAAGACATTTTTCCCTTTTGCTTTTAAGAAGATGAAATTTGAAGACCAAGAGCTTATTTAATAAGAACAGTGGGTCCTTATGGAAATCTATGTCCTAATTCCTAAAACTTGTCAATATAATAAGTGATGGATAAGAGACATTATTCCTAAAGAGAGAAATCAGGGTGTCATCATGGAACTTTAAATGAGCAAGATTGTGCTGGACAATCCAGATAGGGTACATGTAATCACAAAGGAGAGGGCATAGGAAGAGATCCCCAGAAAGTGTACCAGAAGGACAAGGCCTGACCTTGGTGCTTGAGGACAAAGGAAGGGGCCATGAGCCAAGGAAAGAAGGTGGCCCGTACAACACAGAAGCACTGACCCAGATTCAGAACACCCTGCCCCCTCCCTCTCTCCCCTCCCCCGCTGCCTTCCCCCCTTCCCCCCCCCCCCCCCAGTGTCTCCAAAAGTGTCATGACTTTGGATAAATGGTAATGGGTTAGAAAATTCCAAGCCCCAGTTTCTGATTGACAGAAAAACACAGTCATAAATTTGTGTTGTTTGGAATCCCTGTAGTCATAGGTCACAGATACAGAAGTGAACTCATAAAAATATGGAAAATACTTGGATAATTTCCTAACACAGTTATTTGCAACTTGATTTGTATAGCCGGGATGATAGGGCTGCTCCACCATTTCCAGGTCTTGGTTGAAACTTTTTCCTGGGCTGGCCTTGAACTGAGATTTATTTTTTACTTCTCAGGCAGCTAGAATACAGACATGAGCTAGTGCTTCTGACTGTATCTTTTAGTTTAATTGATTTTAAGCCCTTTGGATCAGAAATATGTTTGAAAATAAGTGGGCAAGCGGAAGAGTATAACATTCCATCCTCAGATATATATATGTAAGATGATGAAGTGTGAAAGTAATGTAATGAAAACTATTTAAACACTCTGCTCAATAAATCAAGAGTGTTATTTTCAGATAATGTAGAGAATTTAAAGTAAGACAAATGCTAGCATGAGGTTGTTCATCAAAGGAATGTCTATGAAAACTTCAGCTCTTCTCTGAAAAAAAAAAAAGGTGAAGAATGTGATCCAGTGAAGAGAAAAAGAGAGACCCAGCTGGGCACTCGTGGCTCACGCCTATAATCCTAGCTACTTAGGAAGCTGAGGGCTGAGGATCGTGGTTCAACAGTCACCCAGGGCAAGACAGTCCTTGAGACTCTTATCTGCAATTAACCACCAGAAAACCAGAAGTGGGTATGTGACTCAAGGTGGCAGAGTACTTGCCTTGAGCAAAATGCTCAGGGACAGTGCCCAGGCCCTGCGTTCAAGCCCCATGACCTACAAAAAGAAAAGAAAGAAAAAAGAAAGGAAGAAAATGAGTGATCCATTTGTGTTCCTTCTTGGGCAAAATTAGAATCCTTCTTCTTCACATCTCCCTTTACCACCACAACAACTAGACTTTTAAGGAATATGGAGGCCATCTGAGTTACTATTTGCACTCAGACATGATGGAAGCCAGGTTGCAGATATAACCTGATGCCTTTGGCACACTGAGATAATGAGTTGCATGACTTTGACCTCTGCTTCTGTAATTTTTTCACTTCCTCCTACCTTTTCCTCCCTCATCCCTAGAGACCCTGTGGCAAAACTAATCACATCTTTTTCATGTATGATTGGACACATAGCTCATGGATATCGTTGTGTGGAGAATTACTTGGTTTACTCCAAAACTAGTTACAGTTGATCCTCTTGCTGTAGTAAATTCTAAATACAACTTCTATTTGTTCTCATTGGCAGTCTGCTTACGTCCCATTGTGTATTCATTTCATGACGTGACTCCGGTGTTTCAGATGAGAAGTAAGTGAGAGTTTTCTTTTTTGAAAAGTTTTAAACTTTGAATATTTTATGATCTTTAGTACCATTCAACAAAGCAGTTTATGAATATAATACCTTTTGACAAATGTTGCCCCTTTCAACATTCCCACCCATCCCTTCCAACCCACCCCTTTCCTCACTTTTCTTATTTTTTTATGCTATATATTTAATATTTTTTTGCAATTTAACCAAACAGTTTATGTGTACAATACATCTTGATCTTTGCACATTTTCACTTCCCTTTGACATACCCAATTTTGTGGTATGGTACATATGATTCATTCTTGCCTGTCTTCTACTTTCCCACTTCATTCCTTCTTCTTCACATCTCCTTTTGCCAACCACAAATATCCATTTCCTAGTACTTATTTTGCTGGGCTTTGACTTACTCTTTCCAAAGAATTACACTATTTGCACTCCCTTTAGAGCCCATTGCATTTCAGTTTATTCATTTGTAACCCCTCACAGACCACCCAGTATATTTACTTCTAGATTTATAGGCATGCTCTAGTTCCCACAAATGAGGGAAAGTCTCTCCATTTCTTTATGAATAGTACAATATCACTCCTTCTGATGGATGTGTAGAATTCTATTGCTGTATATATACTACATTTTCTTGGTTCATTCATCCATTGAGGGGCATCTGGGCTGATTCCATGTCTTGGCTATGGGAAACATGTTGCAATGAACATGGTATCTGCATTATGCCTGCTGTCTGGTTCAATGGTGTTAAAAGAACTACAGCGACAGCAAAGTTATTGCTTCTGTACGGATTAAAGCAAAACATCTGGATGCTATCCTCAGTCAACTCTGTCATAGCTATACTCCCACACTACCTCGGGGCAGAACTGTCCTCTTCACCCTGCATCTTCACCAGATGAGTTAAGCAGCATATAAAAGGGGAGCTGACCCAAATCCGCAATGAGGAAAACTTCGCAAAATTGCTCATCAAAATGAGAAGGAGGCCAGAAGATCAGCCACGCTTATTTCCTTTGAAATTTTAAATGGGCATGCAACTTTTATATGTTTTAAATATTTAATTTGATGGACAAGTTCTAATGTTTCACACACACACATACACACAAAGTCAATTTTTATGTGGTTCCTAAGAGTTGCACATTCAATATTGTCACAAATACAGAATTAGCAAATATGAAACAGGGAAACAAAGAAAGGATTTTTGTTGTTGTTGTTGTTGTTGGTTGTGAGCCTGAACTCTGGACCTGGGGGCTGTCCCTCAGTTCTTCAGCTCAAGGCTAGCACTCTACCACTTGAGCCACAGTGCCACTTCCAGCTTTTTCTGCTTATGAGGTGCTGAGGAATCAGACCCAGGGCCTCATGCATGCAAGGTGAGTACTCTACCACTGAGCCACCTTCCCAGCCCCAGGATTTGGTTCTTTTTTTTTTTTTCATTTTTTCTTTTTAATTGTGAAAATACTGTACAGAGGGGTTACAATTACATGGGCAAGATAATGAGTACATTTCTTATCAAGCTTTGTAGCCTCCTCCTTTGTTTCCCCTTCCCATCCCTTCCCATCCTCCCCCCGCCCCCCCCCCCATTCCTCCCTGCCCCCCCCCCCCCCCCCCCCCCCCCCCCCCCGCCAAGTTGTAAAGTTTGTTTTCGACATAATGACTTGTAGGATTTGGTTCTTATAAGCCTCTGGTCACATTTTTTACAACTGTTCAACACATAATCTTGTTTCATATGTGCTTCTGCTTACAGACACCTTGTGGGTCTTTTTTTGTTGTTTTGTTTTGATTTTATGCCAGTCCTGAGGCTTGAACTTAGGGTCTGGGCACTGTCTGTCTCTGAGCTTTTATATTCAAGACCGGTGCTCTATCACTTGAGCCACAGCTTGCTTTTTTTGATAGTTATTGGGAGATAAGAATGACATAGACTTCCCTGCCTGGGCTGGCTTTGAGCCTTGATCCTCAGATCTCAGCCACCTGAGCAGCTAGGATTAGAGGTGTGAATCAATGTGGCCAACACTCCTTATTTTATGCCATGAATTAGGAACAATCACATAGTCTTTGAATGATTTAAAATCAGGCTTTCAGGATGCCAGTTGTGTTAAGAAGATTTGCTTTCCAAAGTCTATACAAAAATACATCAGTGTTCCTAGAATGAAGACTCTGCTTTTCCGCATAATCCTTTTGCCCAGCAACCTTTAGCAGATATTTTAAGCATTGCCCTGCCCTTTCCTGTTCAGCATTGCTTGCCTGGTCTGCAAGTTCAGTGTTTTCTCCACCACGACACCTGAGAAAGGATGTGACACAGGCAGCAGCAGCTGAGTGGTATTTGGTATTTCCTGGACACTGGGTGAGATTGCTGCAATTCTCAACCATGAGAGTGTCTCTCCATACCGCTGTTGCTCTGTTCAATCATTGTCTCATGGAACCAGAGTGTAGCCATTTTCCCATCTTTCCCATAGCTTCGATACATGGTGGAATGTGTCTTCAGCATTTTCTGTACTGATTGACACATTTCTTCTTCCTTATCCTGCTTTATTGACTGAATGCAATTAAACACATCATCCCTAGAATGAGGATGGCTTAACAACTTTTCTCTGTCAGGCACATTCCACTCTTGTGTTAGACATTTCAGTACTAGGATGTGTGGTTTTGTGTGTGTGTGTGTGTGTGTGAGAGAGAGAGAGAGAGAGAGAGAGAGAGAAAGAGAGAGAGAGAGAGAGAGAGAGAGAGAGAGAGAGAGAGAGAGAGAGAGAGAGAGAGAGAGAGAAAATGTCCCCGGGCTTAAACTCAGGGCCCAGTTGCGTGTCCCTGAACTTTTGTGCATAAGGCTAGTGTTCTACCCCTTAAGCCCTAGCTCCACTTTCTGCTCTTTTGGTGCTTAATTTGAGATATGAATCCCATAAACTTTCCATGATCCTCAAATCTTAGCATCCTACCTAGTTAGGATTACAGGCGTGAGCCACCAGCACCAGGCTAGACTGGAGCCATTGTGAGCAGCAACATCACCAACAGAAAGTACCAAAAGGGTAAGTGTGTGCTACTAAATACAAGAAAACACTTGTTCCCCATATGACACATGAAGCAAGATGGAAGGATGTCACCTTATTTGGGCTATTCTTGTTTGAACGTGATGTTGGGTGACTCAACTCTTCTTTTTCGCTCTGCAAGAGTTTTTTTTTAATGTGCCAGGAGATTTGGTGTCAGACTTACAGATGCATTTTAATGAGCAGAAAATTTGGTACTGTACAATCTACAAACAATGATGAAAAGATATAGGTATATGAATTGTTTCAAAATACTCTTGAAATTTGCAGGCAGATGTACTCAGAATATCATTGATGGTAATATGCAAATATTCCTGAAAGTCTAAGCAAAGTTCTGTATGGCTGCATCTTAGGCTAAGCCAAACAGAGAAGCCCTTGATCTTCTAGAGCATGTATTTTTGTGGCATGCTATGCCTGAATGTGACCTTACTAATTTTAATCCTAGTAGGTTGAAAGTATTAACCATAATGATCCTAAAATAATGTATAGTTTGAATTTCCTCTTCATTCCCTTCCTAAATTTCGACCTGTCTTTCTTCTGCCTCTGTAAATGTGCATCTCATGCCTGATTATGCACAGGAGGGAGAGAGGATCGGTGTTGAACCCGCTGACAGGAGAAAGCTGGGTTTCCATAGATTGATGTGTGTTGAGAGATGCCACATGGTTTCTTTCCCTGGGGACCAGTAAGCTTGTCATTTGCTCTGTACAGGACATGCTGACAAGATGGTTTCTAAAAACTGAGACCAGGCACTCTGAGAATAATCTTGGATGAAACCTGCCAAAAATACAGGATCTTTACGCTTTCCTTCAACTACCTGCTGATATATATTTCAGCAGATGAAAGTGTTTGCCATCCAAGATTAAGAGAAAGTATCCATGTTGCCAGTGCTCTAAACTAGAAATGATTAAAACAATCACTTGATTTTTTTTTTTTTATTGGTCATGGGGCTTGAACTCTGGGTCTGAGCACTGTCCCTAAGCTCTTCAGCTTGAGTCTACCATTTGAGCTTACAGCGCCACTTCCAGTTTTCTGGTGGTTTATTGGAGATAAGAGTTTCACAGACTTTCCTGCCTGGGCTGGCTTTGAACCGCGATCCACAGATCTCAGCCTCCTGAGTAGCTACGATTACAGGTGTGAGCCAGTGGTGCCCGGCAGTCACTTGATTTTTTTGGAACAATGATGGTCTTAAAAATCGGCAACTATTTCTGTGGTGTATATACAATGGATTCTTGCCTGCATTCTCTCCCATTTTCCCTTCACTCTTCTACCTTTCTCCACCCTCTCCTCTTGTAACTACCCATTTCCTGATACTTATTTTGTTGTGCTTTGGCTTAATCTTTCTAAAGAAGGATACTATTTGAGCTCTCCATAAAGTCTCTTATCCTTCAGTTAACTCACTTGTAGCCATGTGTATACCATCCAGTGTGTTTATTTGTAGATATACAGTCACATTCTAGTTGCCACAAATGAGGGAAAGAATCCATGCAACCTACCCTGGGCCTGGCTTACTTCACTAAGTACAGTGCCCCTCCCCCCCAAGTCTTTCCATTTCCTTTTGAATGGTACACTATCCTTCTATATACCACAGAATTGAGAAAAAATAAGGAAGGGATGAGTGGAAGGGGGAGGGAAAACATGTTGAAGGGGTGACATAGATCAAGATGCATCGTATACATAAGCTGCTCTATTGAATGACTAAAAAATCCAATTCATTAACCTTAAGAAAATTAAGAAACATGGGGGAAGGGTGGGTTGGGTGGGGTGAGTGAGAATGTTGGAAGGGCCAACATTGATTGTATTTATAAACCACTGTGTTGAATGGCAACTCCGTTGTAAAACTACTTAAAGATAATAGAAAACATCTACCCAATAAAATCAAAATGCTTAAAATATTAATAAATGGTAAAAAAAGACTCACATAGGAGTTACTCTATAGAAATATATCTTTATAGAACCATATATAGAAAAATGATTACTGCATAGCAAATAGGCTGCCTCAGGGATCTTAAAAATTATGAGGGCATTTGCATTGGTTATTCAGTTTCTTGGGCCCTTCCTTACATTCTAGAAGATGGTTTGAGAATGGGAACAACCATTTGGAAGAGTAAACGTGAAACATAAATTCACATTTGCAAAGACTAGGGGGCTGCTCTCCTGTTTCAGTATTTGTCTTTAAATAACAATTGTCAGTGTACAGTTATTGATGTTGACTGACTGAGTATTGGCATTTTAAAAACTTTTTTTTCCTTTTTTTCTAATCCCATGGTTGAACTCAGGACCTGCCGCTCACTCAGGTTGTTTACTTATGAGTGATGCTTTACTACTTGATCCACACTCCCAGCCTGGTCTTCTGCTGGCTTATTAAAGATAAGTGTCTCATAGACTTTTCTTCCCAGGCTGGTTTCAAACTGCAATTCTCAGATCTGAGCCATCTGAATATCTAGGGTTACAGGCATGAGTCATCAGCACCCTATGGTTTTTAAAAATTATTATTATTAAAGATCTCACTATCTTTGTCAGATTGATCTAAACCTCTTGTGATAAAGTAATTCTCCTACCTTGTTATATGTTGTAGCTCGGACAACAGGTGCTCACCACAATGCCTAGCTCACTCAGAACTACTGTAAGCATGAGAAGACAGAACAAATGTCATCAAACAATGGTCAAATCCAACATGTGGCTTTGTGTATCTGTGAGGTGGCCAGTAAGCTACTTTTCCTCATTTCCTGGCCAGACAGTTCTGAGTACAGAAGAAAAGGTAAGGATGGACAGCTTTGTCAATGATCTGTGTGAGTTTGAGATGAAAAGGCTCTTAAACAATGATTATCATTACCATCATCTTCAAGTTGACACATTTTGTTAAAGTTTTGGCTAAAATTTTGCAATGTCAGAAGCAATTTAAATATATATATATATATATATATATATATATATATATATATACTATTTTCCTCATAAGACTTTGCTTTAGATGGCATCGTGAATTTAGTTTTATTTAGTAACTTTATTATTCATTCTTTGCATAAAAATCTTTCCCATTTGTAAAAGTATAGATGCTATGTTTCAAATAAAAATATGGAATCCATTTTTCATTTCAAACACATAGAACTATTATGCTGCCTAAAATATTTTATAATATTTAAATCTAGAATATATGTATATAAATATAAAACAGTAACATTTAGCATTTGAAATTCAGCATTTAGAATTTTTAACAGCTTAGGTTACAAATTCCATGAAATAAGTGGCATATAAAATGTACAATTATAAATATTTTGAAATGTATACATAATTGTGTATGCAAAATGAACATACCCTCACCTCAAAAGTTCCTTTTAACATTACATAATCCCTTCCTACCCAGCCCTTTCCCGGCATCCATTAGTCTGCTTTCTGTCATATAGATTTAATTAGTGTTGTCTACCAATCTACATAACTATAATTATACAGTATGTGCTGTGCTTGGTCTAGCTGCTTCATTCAGCATATTTACTTTAGAAATCTTCAATGCTCTTGGAAATATGCCTTTTCATTGCTGAGTAATACTCTCATATAACATACAACATATTTTTCCCCATTTACCCTGTTCATATCCCATTCATGAACATTTGTTTCTAGTCTTTCTCTTATCTGGAAAGCTTCTATAAATATTGATATTATAGACACATATTAAAAAGAGATAATAAATATTACAACCAAAATGATCAGCTACTAATAAGTAGTTATGAGCTACTTACAAAGGACATATCATAAATACAAGGATACGTAAAGTTTGACATACAGCTTTATTTTCCTGGAGGAAATTTCTAGTAGAGAAATGGTTAGATCATAAGATAATTCTGTACTTATGAACCATTAAACTTTTCCTCAAAATTATTATTTAATTTTTCTCAACTAAGTTTTGTGATTTTCAGTGCACAGGTCTGGCATAGAATTGTCTGTCTTTTTATTTTGTGCTAGTTCTGAGTCTTGCACTCAGGATCTGGATGCTGTTCCTGAACCTCTGTGTTCAAGGCTAGTGCTGTACCACTTGAACCACAACTCCACTTCCTGCTTTTTTGATGGTTAATTGTAGATAAGAGTCTCACAGATTTTTCTTGCCTGGGCTGGCTTGAAACTATGAGCCTCATACTTCAGCTTCCTGAATAGTTAGGATTATAGGCCTGAGCTAACAGCACCATCTTCTTCTATAGTTTCGATACTTTATTAGTTATACATAACTTATAATTATTGAATTATGATTTGAATTCAAATTTCCAATTATTTGTTAATATATAGAATACAATAGTTTTAAATTGTTTTTATTTTACAACTTTGACAAAATTCCTCCCTGCCTGCCTCCTTCCTTCCTTCCTTCCTTCCTTCCTTCCTTCCTTCCTTCCTTCCCCTTTCCCTCCTTATCCTCTTCCTTCCTCCTTTCCTCCCTCACTCCCTCCCTCTCCCTCTTCCTCCATCTCTTTTTTACTCTGCATTCTATTTTTCCTTGCCACACTGCTTAGGGTGTTACTACAGAGCTGAGAAGAAGTGATGGAGTAGACGTTTTTTCTTCCTTCCAGATCATAGAAGGAAAAGTTAGTAATTTCTCATCAAGTAGGTTGCCAGGTATAAGATTTTTTTTTGTAAGTACCCTTTATCAAATTGAGCAAGTCTCCTATTTTTAGCTTGTTGATAGACATTTTTGTAAGAAATGGTTGCTGGATTTGGTCAAATGCTTTTTTCTGCATTTATTAAGCATATCATATGTTTTTCATCTTTAGTCTGCTGATGTGGTATATTATATTGATGGTTTTACACTGGGAAAGCAAGCTTGTATTTGTGGACTTAAAGCTTTAAGTAATGTAATGCAGGACCAGAACAACATTTATAACTTGCATACAACAGGGACAAAAACCTTCTACACACTTGACCATCACCATCAGTGAACATTTCTTCTCTGCATGTCAACAACAGGGATCATTGCTAGCTTTTAGTGATGTTTTTGCTACTTGATGTCCTCTCCACCAATTTTCTTCCCCAGCCTTAGAAGTGTTCCTTTAAGAGCCTGGGGTAGCTCTTTGCTGACCTCGAGAGTACCCTGACTCTGCTCTCTTTTCTGATCTACCAGTGAACCCCAAACTTATGGATTCCATCGCTAGACTGGAAACCCTGATGACAGTCAATGCAGACAATTTAAGGGTTTATTTTTTTTGTATCTCTTCTCTTGGGGACCCTATCTCCATATCTTCCTGGTGGCCATGTTTCTGAAAATGTTTTCACAGCTATTTTCCTGTTTAAAAATAAAAGCAAAAAAATACTTTAAATTGGAATGCAAACCTCATCCTATTTTAGCCAGAAGGAGAAGTCTATATTAATGTTTTAAAAACTTTTATCTCCAGCATGGAACTCTGTACAATTACTCTGCTGTTCATTCTCTATATTAAAGGATATATTACATTTTATTTATTTTTTTGTAAGCCTGGATAATTTCAGTTTTTAAATAATGTTATGAAGTTAACCAAAGTTACCCCATCTTATATCTTGTAAAGTTCTGGAGTTTTCTTCTTAATTTGTGGAGATTGGATTCTGGTCTGTTGGTATGGAGTGTTAATATGATCTGAAGCAGACAGGTATTGATTTTGGAATCCGTGACTCAATACATTTTTTACATGTGTTGTCTTTATAGCATCAATAGGATCATTTCCCTCAAAGACTTTTATTACGTCCATTTCCTCATTTGTTAAATATATGCCAAGTTTAAGGAACAAATTCATAAATCAGATGTACAGCATTGTCCTGCAGTATAGTAAGGCCAAGCTATTAAGTGAGTGCAATAAAATACTCATTTACAAGTAGTTAAACACAAATTCTCTGCTAGTTACCACAAGGTCTGAATTATCACATGTAAAATGCAAGGACAGCTAATGAAATCTAAGGCCTGGCAAGGTCAGATTCTGTAAGAATGCTGTTTGTCTTTGCCAGAAATCATTGTTGTAGCAGGAATCATGATCAGAATCTGGCATCATTGGAGCATGTTACCATCACCTGGGACCAATGTTTGTTTCCTTTGAGACCACACCAGGCAATGAATGTAAATAATTCCTCTACAAAATGTTAAACAAAATAGATCTTTTTAAAATGTAAAACATTATGAAGGTAGAAAATAACAAAGAAAATGCTGAGGGTTACTGAATGGAAACTTTAGAACATTAAAGATGTTTTTGTGTCAGACCTAGGACTTGAACTCAGGGCCTGAGTACTATCCATGTGGTGTTTTTTTGTTTTTCCTCAAGCTCTAACACTTGAACCACAGCTGTACTTTCAGTTTTTTGTGGGTCAATTGGAGAGAAAAGTCACAGACTTTGTGACACAACTGGCTTTGAACGGCAATCCTCAGATCTCGGGCTCTTGCGTAGCTAGGATAACAAATATGAACCACTGGCACCTGACCATAATCACTTTTTTTGTGTGTGGTGTTCCTGGGACTTTTCAGAACCTGTGCTTTCATTTGGCTTTTTCAAATGTTCTACCACTTGAGCTGTACCTCTAGTTCTGGCTTTTGCTGATTAATTGGACATGAGTCTTGAAGATTTTTCTGCCAAGGCTGACTCAAACTTTGATTCTCAGCTCTCAAGACTCCTGAGTAGGTGCAATTACAGATGTGAGTCAATAGCACCTGCACCCTTTTGTCATTTTTAAAACTATGACTTTGCTCTTCAATGTTAGTAAGTAATGAAGGATTGAAGTTTGAGCACTTCTGTGGCCTCTGTGTGTGATATCTGAGGGCTGGGGTAGGGGAAAGTGGTGGGGAGAGAGCTGTAATTGGGTGAACTTCACATTGCACAGTTAGAGAGAAGCTGGAATCTGATAAACTAATCTTATTATGTATGGCATTTACTGGGTTATTTTACAAGGCCAGACTAGCTCATTTGAAAATAAAGGACATAATAAATTTCTCTTCAAGGTTCCTTAGGTCTTAGAGCTAGAGCAATGATAGACAATATGAAATAAAATATATATTATTACAAACAGTTTCATAAAATTCATTGTAGAAATGGAATTTTCAAAGACTAGTATCTTAGACAACTAAAATGTGAGTTGGACAGAAATAAACTTTATAGCTCTTGCTTTGATAGTTCTCTGTTAGGAATATATATATATATATATATATATATATATATATATATGTCTTTTGGATGAAACTGCAAGGTTGCCAATAACTTATTTAAGTTATTAATAGTGGAAAGTAAATATGAATACAAGGCTAAAATAGAGTCCTATAGACTTGTGCTTAAGAAGGATCACAATAATTATGACTTTCCAATATATGTAAGTGATTTTAATGAATCAAAAAACTCATAATTCTTTCTTAATTGCTGCTACATCAGAAGAAATTTCTTCTTGTCTGAAAATTTTATATTAAACTTTCCAGGTACCTTATGATAATTACTATCAAGTTTAACATTGTATGATAGAGTTTGTGCATGTGTATGTGTGTGTCCCAAGGCATGAACCAAGAGCCTGGGCATTGTTGTTGAGCTTTTGTGCTCAAGGCTAGCATTCTACCACTTAAGTCATAGCTCCATTTTCAGCTTTTTAATAGTTCATTGGATATAAGAAGCTGACAGACTTTTCTGCCTGTGCTGGCTTTGAACTGCGATCCTTAGATCTCAGTCTTCTGAGTAGCTAGGATTACAGGCAAGAGCTATCAACCGCCTGATATTTTCTTGCTTCTCAATTTTTTGATCTGTAAAAAGAGAGTGGTGCTTATTGCAACAATGAGAAGTACAAGTTGTCATGTCAAAAACGAACTTTACAACTTTGGTGTGGGGGGGATTGGGTGGGGGGGCGAGGGAAGGCTGGGAAGGGATGGGAATAGGAAACAAAGGAGGAGGCTACAATGCTTGATAAGAAATGTACTCATTATCTTGCCCATGTAATTGTAAACCCTCTGTACAGTATTTTCACAATAAAAAAAAGAGAGTGATGGAGATAACAGTGAAGACTACATAGAATGTTTTCTAACATTAATTGTGTTCACACTTGAAATACACTAAAACAACCAAGTTGCTAATAACTGCCAATTGAATATTAGTTATTATTGTTTTCTAAATAAAAATTAAATGCTGCCTTTTAGTTGGATTTCACTCTGGATTGCAATGGAACATAAAATATGCACTTTCTGTTTCTGGATTTTGTACTGACACCCCAACTGAACCATCTACTAGACCACACACCTGGAAGGCTAACAAGAAAATAAACATGCTTGGGACTTAGTCACAGGAATTCTGATTTAAATCGAAAGTCCTAGTGCATTTTAGTCTTTATCTTCAAGAAAGAAAATCTAACCCATTAATTTTAGATCTTTTTCTTCTTCTTAATATCAGGAAGCTTATAATGAAAAAAAAATCACTGTCAAGAACAACTATATCAGAGTCCAGAGGAAGATGGCAGAGGAGAAGCTGGGGGCTAAACAAGCTCTCAGGTAGAAACCAGTTTTACTGTTCTAGTGCAAAGTCCAAGGCTAGAGAGTCACACCAAGTGTGCCTTCATAGTACAGAGAATTTGGTCAGAGAGGAAAAATTCAGGCAGCTTGGTTAAGGAGATAGATTTGGGCACTTGCCGATGGCTATAGCAGTGGTGGTGGCTGCTGCGGTAGCCACCATGTCAAAAGAGAGAGCCCAGGACAAATGTGCCAGAGGTGGTGTGTGAGTGGATTCTACTCACTTCCAGCAAGAACTGAAAAGGAGCAGAATCTGCATCCTGCTCACCACAGACAGTTGCAGACCATAGACAGCCTGGAAAATAAGGGAAAGGCATGAGTACCCCACAAGACATCCTTACTTCTTCTCACAGAGCAGTGGCTGGAAGGTAGCCCCTCCCTACCCCTGAGAAGAACTCCACCTTTAATACTGACAAACACCTGACCAGAGCAGCTAGAACATAATTTAGGACTTGGAAGAAGACAATAGGAGCCATTCATGAAGTAAAAGGAACCTGACTTGCAGGGCACAGCTCCACCTCTGGGGAAAGTTACCATTCCCAGGTAGAGTAACTCCGCCCAGGGAGGTGACTTTTTCACTGAATAAACGGAGAAAGAGGTTGCTCCACCCCTCTGTAGCACAGGCAGAAACTCCAGCTGCAAGAGGGTAAAAGGAAAATTATTGGAAAATCAGCACACATAAATCCTGAGAATGGCTCCAGGCTGGGCTGTGTGTCTCAGGAGCTACCCCCTCAGGGAAAACCTACTGATTGCTGACAGGCCTCAACCCTACTAACAACCTATGCCCCCTCTCAGCAATTCCATGCTAGAGGAAACAGCCATCTCTCTCTTTTGTGATACTCAAAGCAGATTACCCTCCCACTGAACTAGCCTTGGAGGACGGTCATAAAGTCCCTGGTATGGCAGAGCTTCATTCTGCCTGCTTAAACAAAGTGATTTAAGAAGCCAATCAATTAACAGGGAAACCAAACACCAGAAGCAAACCAGAGACTCCACCAAGAAACTGGTTATGGACACAGGAGAGACATAAGATTCCCTCCCCCCCCAACCAAAAAAAAAATCAAAGAACTCTTTGTTCTAAATAAGTAAAAATTTTTAAAAATTGTTTTCTATTTTTTCATCATTTTAGTTTAGTTTTTTTTAATTCTTTTTTTATTCTTTTCCCTTTTGGTCCTTTTGGTTTTTTTGCTTTATTAATTGCTATTCTGTATTAGACCTTATCTTTCATTGTGTGCACACTTGATTCAGCTATCAATTACTCAATTCACAAACTCTCAGCCTTAATTCCTTTAATTGTAGTATTATTTCTTTGTATTTATATAGTTTTTTAAGTGTTTCATTTTTAAATTCTTTATTTTTCTTTTTGCTTTTATCCTTTTTTACTATCTCAATTTAGGTCTTCCCTCTCTCTCTTTTCCTTCTTACATTGCTCTAATCTTATTTTCTCCTCACAATTCTCCTTAAACCTATTAATTAATGGTCTGCTAACTCTTTTGATTTTCTTAGTCCATTGATCCCTACTTGTTCTTTGTTGAACTGGGTTGTATCTGTTGAACTAGATTGTATCTGTACTCAGTTTGAGTGTGTCAAATAATCTGTGCAACAACAGGGATTTGGTTGATATTTGCCACAAAATGTAGTGTTCTACCACAGAATTGGTTTTGCTTTCATACCCAAATAGGCACAAGAAGCTGGAGAAATACAAGAAAAATGGGAAGTCCAGGTACATCAACTCCTGCTAATGATAATCAGGCAACAGAGTAGTTAGTAAATAATCCAGAACAGAGTTCCCAAAATGCTCTACAAACACTACTTACTGGTAAACATGCTGAATAAAAAGATTGAAAGCCTACAAAGGACTTTGTGTGAATGTAATAGAGAAATGAATGAGCGTGATGAGGCCAACCAAAGATTAATACAAGAATTTCGTAAGCGTGAAGAGGCTAATCAAAGATTAATAGAGGAATTGTGTGAGTGGGATGAGAATAAACAGAGATTAAAAGAGACACTCCTGGAATCCACAAACAGAAAGCTGAAGGAATTCATGGAGGCCAAAAAGGGAGTGCTGAATGAAGCCCAACAGAAGGAAATGGATCCAATGAAACTATAACCATTCAACTAAAGGTTCTGAGAATTATCACTGAAAACCAAAGTAGGGAGGTAAAGAAGTCCATACAAGATCTAAAACAAAGTTCAAAAAGAATTTGAAGCCATCAAATCTAACCAATTAAAAGGAAAGGAAATTAAAAAAAAGTAGAAAGTCTTGACAGTAGGTTAGACCATGCAGAAGATCAAATCTCTAGTATTGAAGACAGCCTAGATATTATGGAGAAAGAACAAATATTCAAGACAAATCCAAGAAATATGATAGATCCATTCAACATTTAGAAGACACCATCAAAAGGCCTAATTAAAGGCTAATGGGTGTAAAGGAGGTTCTAGAGACAGAAGTAAAAGGTCTAGGAAATTTATTTCACAGGATGTTAGCAGAGAACTTCCCCAAAATGCAAAAAGGCACATTCAGATACAAGAATCCTTTAGAACCTCAAATAGGAGACCAGAACAAGACATCCTACCATCACATTGCAATCTGCACAGGATCAATTGAGACCAAGGAAAGTATCTTTAAATTTGTCAAGGAGAAAAGATCAATCTCCTATAAAGGGAAACCATTCAGAATAACTTCAGATTTCTCAGCAGAGACAATAAAAGCAAGAAGAGCCTGGAATGATATATGCCATGCCCTAATGACAAACAACTATCAATCAAGAATACTGTACCCAGCTAAACTCTCCTTCATAACAGAAGGTCAAATAAAAACCTTTCACAGCAAGGAAAAGTTGAAACTCTATATCTCCACCAAATCAGCCCTACAAAAGATACTTAAAGATATCCTCACATAGAAAACCAACAAGAGTGTTAGTATAATTTGTGGAGGAGAAGGGGAAAAACAAGTCGTTTAAGGATACAGGTGGACCCGTTGTAACAATGAGAAGTACAAGTTGTCATGTCGAAAGCGAACTTTACAACTTTGGTGGGGGGGAGGATTGGGTGGGGGGATGGGGGGAGGCTGGGAAGGGATGTGAAGGGTAAACAAAGGAGGAGGCTGCAATGCTTGATAAGAAATGTACTCATTATCTTGCCCATGTAATTGTAACCCCTCTGTACAGTATGTTCACAATAAAAAAAAAAGAAAACCAACAAGAGTACAATAAAGGCCAAGAAACAGTCCCCAAACAGAGAATCCAACAATCATAGGAAGAACCCAGTTGGCACAGCCCCCAAGAAGGTGGATAACATGGCAGGAACTACCAAACACCCCTCAGTCTTAACTCTCAACATTAATAGACTTAACTCTCCAATTAAGCTACAGACTGTCTAGTTGGTTCAAAAAGCAAGATGCCTCTATCTGCTGTCTTCAAGAGACACACAATGCCCATAAAAACAAACATATTCTGAAAGTGAAAGACTAGAATAAAATCTACCAAGCAAATGTACCCCATAAGTAGGCAGGAGTTGCAATCCTAATATCAGATAAAATAGACTTCAAATTAAAATTAGCAAGAAGAGATAAAGAAGGTCACTACATACTAATTAAGGGATCACTCCTTCAGGAAGATATTACAATTCTAAATATTTATTCACCAAACAAGAGAGCACAAACATTTATCCAAGAAACACTACTTTCCCTAAAATCTCACATAGATCTAAAGACATTATTTGTAGGGAACTTTAACACACCACTATTCCCACTGGATCGATCAACCTGGCAAAAACTCAACAGAGATACCTCGGATCTAAACAACTGCAAAGATCAACTAGACTTAACAGATATCTACTGAATAGTGCACACAGCAGCAACACAATACACATTCTTCTCAGCAGCACATTGAACATTCTCCAAAATAGACCACATTTTAGGTCACAAAGAAAATTTGTCCAAATTCAGAAACCTTGAAATTATGTCCTGCATTCTCTCAGACCACAAGGGAATTAATTTAGAACTCAACACCAAAAGCCACCAAAGAAAATCCTGTAACACATGGAGGCTGAACAACATACTGTTGAACCACCAGTGGGTCATGGAAGAGATTAGAAAGGAAATTCAAATGTTCATGATATTTAACAAAAATGAACACACAAACTACGAGCTCCTGTGATACAGCAAAGGCAGTATTCAGAGGCAAGTTTACATACCTGAGTTCTAACATCAACAAATTGGAGAGATCTGAAACCAACAATTTAACAAGGCACCTGAAATTACCTGAAGTTACCTAAACCCCAATCCATAGACAGAAACAAATAATTAAAATTAAATCAGAATTAAATGAATTAGAGTCCAAAAAACCACGAGTCCACAAAACAGAGTTGGCACTTTGAAAAAATTAACAACATTGACAGACCCTTACTAAATCTTTTCAGAAAAAGAAGAGAATGCACTCAAATAAATAGACTCAGGGATGAGAATGGAAACATCACCTCAGAAACAACCATGATTCAGAACATCATAAGGGAATACTTCTTAAACTTTTATGCTAATAAGTTTGAGAATCTGGAAGAAATGGACAAATTTCTAGTAAATATCGACAAGCCCAAACTAATCATAGATAATGTAAACCAACTTAACAGACCCATATCTAGCACTGAAATAGAAATAGCAATAAGAGACTTCTCACTCACAAATATTCTATGACTGGATAGATTTACAGTTGAATTCTATCAGGCGTTCAAAGCAGAACTCACAACAATACTCCTCCAACTCTTCAATGAAATTGAAAGTGAAAGTTCACTACCAAACTCTTTCTATGAAGCCATAATAACCCTCATCCCAAAGCCAGGCAGGGACTCATCAAAAAAAGAACTATAGACCCATTTCTTTGATGACATCAATGCAAAACTTCTCCACAAAATTTTGGCCAATTGACTTCAACAACTCATCAAATAATCATACACTATGATTAAACAGGATTTATTTCAGGGATGCAAAGCTGGTTCAATATATGGAAGTCAAATAATGTAATTAATTACATGAACAACTTCAAGGATAAGAACCACATGATTATCTCAATAGATGAAAAAATGCATTTGACAAGATCTAACACCCCTTTATTATGAAAGCTCTGGAAAAACTAGGAATCCATGGAACATTCCTCAATACAATAAAGGCTGTATACAACAAACCTACAGCCAGCATTTTATTTAATAGCAAAAAGCTAAAGATATTTCTTCTTTTAGAGGATAAGGATGTCTACTCTCTCAACTTCTTTTTAATTTAATATTAGAATGCCTATCTAGAGCAATAAGACAAGATGTAAATATAAAGGGGATCCAAATAGGGAAAGATGGATTAATCTCTCCCTCTTTGCAGATGACATGATCTTGTATTTAAAGCACCCTATGGATTCTACTCCCTAGTTACTAGAGCTGATTTTGAAACTTTGGCAAAGTAGCAGGGTCTAAAATTAACCCTCAAAAATCAATGGCTTTTCTGTATGCTAATAATAAGAAGAGCAAGGATGAAATCAGGAAAGCAATTCCTTTTGTAACAGCCCCACAAAAAATAAAATACTTAAGAGTTAACTAAACAAGTGAAGGACCTTTATAATGAAAACTTTAAAAACATGAAAAAGGAAATTAAAGCAGAACTAAGGAAGTGGAAAAGCCTCCCATGTGCTTGGTTTGGGAGGATTAGCATCCTGAAAATGGCTATATTGCCAAAAGCTATCTGTAAATTCAATGCAATGCCTATCAATATCCCAACCTCATTCTTCAATGAAATAGAAGCAATCCAAAAATCCATATAGAGCAATAAAAGACCTCGAATAGCAAAAGTAATCCTTAGCAGAAAGAACAATGCTGGAGGAATATCAATACCAAATTTCAAACTCTCCTACAAAGCCGTAATAATCAAAACAGCTTGGTACTGGCACAAGAACAGACCTGAGGATCAATGGAATAGAACTGAAGACCTAGAAATGAACCCACAGACCTACAGCCACCTAATCTTTGATAAGGAAGCTAAAAAATTAGAATGGAAGAAAGACAGCCTCTTCAGTAAGTGGTGCCAGAAAAATTGGTTAAACATCTGTAGAAAACTAAAGCTAGACACTTCTACATCACCCTGCACCAGAATCAACTCCAAATGAATCAAAGACCTCAAAGTCAAAGCAGACAATCTGAAAACATTACAGGAAGGAATAGGAGAAACTCTAGGGCTCCTTTGTACAGGCTGAAATTTTCTTAATAGAGACCCAGAAACACAACAATTCAAAGAAAGATCGGACAAATGGGATTGATTCCATGAAATTGCAGAGCTTCTGCATGGCAAAGAACATAGCTAGCAAGATTTTAAAAAAGCCCACAGATTGGGAAAAGATACAACAGACAAGAGTCTCATATCAAAAATATACTTAGAAGTATAAAAATTAAATCTCTCAACAACAAATCTTCAAAGGAACAACTGCCCAATTAATGGGCTAAAGACTTAAAGAGAGACTTCTCTGAAGAGGAAATAAGAATGGCCAATAGACACATGAAGAAATGCTCAACCTCCCTAGACATAAAAGAAATGCAAATCAAAACAGCATTGAGATTCCACCTCACCCAAGTTAGAATGACTGTAATCAAGAAATCTCATAACAACAGATGCTAGAGGAGATGTGACCAAAAGGGAACTGTGTTGTTGGTGGGAGTGTAAACTTGTTCAACCACTTCGGAAAGCAGTATGGAAGTTTCTCAAAAGACTCCACATAGAGCTCCCCTATGACCCAGAAATCCCACTTTTAGGCATTTACCCAAATGATCACAAGCAAGACCATACTAAAGCTACCAGCACAACTATGCTTATTGCATCATTATTTATGGAACCAACCCAGTTGGCCCTCAGTAGATGAATGGATCAAGGAAATGTCACACACACACACACACACACACACACACACACAAACACAATGGAATTCTATGCCTCCTTCAAAAAGAATGATACCGCCTCATTTGTTAGGAAATGGAAAGACTTGGAAAAAATTATATTAAGTGAAGTAAGCCAGGCCCCCAAAACATAAGTCCTATGGTTTCCCTTATTTGTTATATCTAGTATATGTCTAGGACAAGCAAAATTTCAAAAGCTATGTATGTATGACCATATAAGATGATGTTAAGTAAAATGCACCCCAACATAGGGACACAAGTTGTTTTATGTTGCTGTTGTTTTTAATGTACTTATAATGTACTATGTGATTCTTTTGTTTCTTTTGTATGTTCTTCCCCCATGGTATAACCTCTGTTTTCAGTGTATTTGATTCCGGTGCCCTGCATCTTATATATACATTTTTCTAATTTGGGGAGTGGAAGGGAAATAAAATGCTGAAATAAAGATACAGGTTGAACTATTGTAACAATCTACTGTAGAAGACAGTATGTTGAAAATGACCTTTACAGCTTTGGGGAGCAGGGGATGGAGTAGCTGGGAGGTGGGGAGGGAAGGGATGGTAGGGGGTAACAATGCTCGATCGGAAATGTACTCATTACCTTACTCATGTAACTGTAACCCCTCAGTTCAGTATCTTTACAATAAAAATATATTAAAACATCTTTCAACTTAAAACAAAAAAGAACAACTATATCATGATTCATTCCTACCTGATTCATGATACTTGTTTCTACATTGCTAATTTGAAATATCATGTCTGTTCTGGGATTTGAAATCCTCTTGAGACCTTATCTTTTCTCCTGAGTTGTAATGTCAGCCATGTGTTTGCTCTTCTTCATAATTCCTGCATAATATCATTTTTTTCAGCCACATAACCTACAACCACAAATGGAATACTATAATAACTGTCACTAACAGCTCATACAAAGAATCTTAGCTACTAAGGAGGCTGAGATCTGAGGTGCGTTATTTGCCACCTGGACAGGAAAATCTGTGAGACAGTTAACCAGCAAAAAGCCAGAAATGGAGCTGATGTTCAAGTAGTAGAGCAGCTAGCCTTGAGCAAACAATCTCAGAGACAGAGCCCAAGCCCTGAGTTCAAACCCCAGTATAGGTACATAGGCACATACAAACACCACACACACCACACCACACCACACGTGCGCACACACACACACACACACACACACACACACACACACACACACACACACACAGTGGCACCATAAAACCTCACACACCTATCAGCTCACACCTCTATGGAGCATGCCTGGACATGAAGTAGTTTGATTATTTGCTTAGGCTTGAGTGGGGTTGAATTCCAGATTTTGACTGGCCCGGACTCTGTTCTGGAGAGTGTGGTAACATGTTTCCAAGTGTTGGTGACAGTTCACTTTTTTGTAGTCACATGACTGAAGCTGTGGTGTCATTGCTGGCTGTTGGCTGGGGTCTGTTCTCAGATCATAAAGGCAGTGGAATCATAGCCACGCATAGATATTTCATAGCTTATATGCTTTCTGTCTTCCACACTAGCAGGAACATGATTTTGTTCTCAATCCTGTGACTGGCCAGAGACACTATCAGTTCCCTCATTTCCCATGCTCAAGCTGTTTTAGTCTATGTTCCCCGCTCCACGTCCAATCTTCCACACTCTATAGTCCCTGTTTCCTGGAGTGCTTGCTATTTCTTGACTCCAAGACAACAATTAGCAAATTTTCTTGGTTCAATAATGGATGAAGAATGGGAAGAAAATGCCTGCAGGCTTCCTTTTCACTCCTGGTAGGGGACGATTTTCCTTATCTGAAATGTCCACTCGCAGTCTGATGTGACTTTGAGCTTTAGTGAGCTTTCTGGGAAGATGGTTTATTACCAGAGGGAAGATATCCATGATACAGGAAAGACACTGAAAACTTCATTTTCTAAAATAGCATTTGAAAACGCTCCAAGGGACACAGATCATGAACGCTCTGCTCTGACCGGGGTCAAAACTGCAAATAAAAACGAAGATTTCTTATGTTGGGAAATGACCGTGATTACATGTAGACTAAGGGAATCGCTGTGAATATTTGGACCCAGTTATAAGCATTCTACTTTCTTCTAACTGAAGCCCAGATATAAATTTTCCCTATAGTCTGAGGGTTTTATTTTTGCAGTCTTAACACTACGAGATAAAAATATGCAAACACAGTGTTTTATGAATTTCAGTCTTCATTTCGGATTTGATTTTTGTGCTTAGATATTTGCAACTGAAGAAAACCACAGGAAATTCTGATTGCCTTCTCTAAAACCTTTAGTTGTTTTGTAGGAATGTGTGACAATTAATGATAGAGCTGACTGCAAATGCATTTTTCTATGACACAGACTAGTACAAAAATTTTGTTTGCTATATAGAAAATGAACATAGCTAGTATCTGCTATTTATATCTCTAGTATACCTTTAGCCTCTGTGATCACTACACTCCTTCAATCAATTTTAGGTCAGCAATTCCCAAATGTCTTGCCTTTCTTTTGTTCCTAGATCCTGAAGGAAAATTTCATGCAATGCAACACACCCATAAAAAATTAACAGATAGTGCTTGCACAGGATGTTCAATCTCCAGAGCATTTCAGTTCAAGATGCAGCCACTGAAAGAAAATATTACCAGGCATATTGGCACTTTGCCTCTTAGTTTCCTTGTGGATTTCAATATCATTCTACTACATATCACTAAGATAGCAATTGATTTTAGTCTGCCTTTAAAGCTTAATAAATACCATAATTTATAACCTCTTCAATTTTACTATTGGAATTATTGGATTAATGATCTCCGCTATAACTTCTCCATAAAGTAAGAAGAGAAATATTGTGTTTCTTGACATCTATTTATTCTCCATTTGTATTTCCAATGATTTAATAGCTCTTGTGACAAGAGAAATGCTTGTAACCAGATTTGCTTGAGATTAAAAATATCTGAATTCCCTTTTTAGATCAATCATCTTAAACAATTAGAACTTTAAAAATGACGAGTAAGAAAATGGAAACAGGCAGGGTGGTTCACATCTGTAATTCTGGGGCAAAAGGTTAGTAAGACCCTATCTCAAAAATAAGGTGGTCTTGATGGTTCATGTCTGTAATCCTAGCTACAAGAAAAGCACACGTGGATCACTACATTAAATAGCTATATGAGACCTTATTGGAAAATGGCTAAAGCAGTTAGGGCTCTGGTCATGGCTTAAATGGTAGAACACTTACCTGGTAGAACACTTACCTATAAGCACAACATCCCAAGTTCAATTCTCACTACTCCTCCTTAAAAGTTTTAGGGACAACATTGATGTAGTATTGGGATTGCTTGCTTATAACCTTTGGATATTTCCAGGAAGAAAATTTCAAGCTGCTCTGTCTCTTCTTTACTAAGGGTTTCTCCTTACATCTACTCTATTTATGCTCTACGTTACTTTTTAATGATTTGTCTCTCTTACTTGCTCTTAGAGGACAAAGAACAGAAAGATGGTTTTTGTGGCCCCTACTGTATCCTCTTGATCTACACGAGTGTGGGAAAGCAAAACAGGAGTCACAGTATTTGACTGCTGATTTTCACACTCTTCATTACACACAGTACTGTAAAGTGAATAAATATTGAACAAGTACCTATTATTGAATCTAACAAAAAGGGAAGGAAATCTTGATGTAGGTATGAACATCTACTTTAAAAAAAATCATGGATTGGCCAGTGAGAGGGTTGAGTTCAACCAATGAGGAAGAATGGACTTCAGTGAAGATTGTCACAGAATATAAATGGAATTTGTGTGTATGTGTTCCTGTTCTAGGGCTTGAACTCAGGGCCCGGATGCTGTCTCTGAGCTTTTTGCTCAAGGCTGTGCTCTGTCACTGGAGCCACAGCTCCACTTCCTGTTTTATGTTAATTGTAGATAAGAAACTCATGGACTTTTCTTCCCAGGCTGGTTTCAACCTGTGATTCTCAGATCTCAGCCTCCTGAGTAGCTAGGATGACAGACATGAGCCAATAGTACCTGGTTTTATTCTTACTCTTGATAATATGAGAAAGATAGGTAGATAAGTAGATGGATGACTACTAGATGTATGGACTCATAGATACATAGAGAGACAGACAGATAGATATTATTATTAAAATGAAATTAAACAAACAGTCTCTATTTTCTATGTTATGCCTTCCTTAATATTGCCAACATCCCTGAGTGTGTGTGTGTGTATAAATGTGTGAGAGTGTGTAAACATATGTGAGTGTGTGTGTATCACTTCTCTTAGCTAGTGACTGAAGGTATGAGGATTAAAAATGAAAATATCAGCTGATTTTTCTAGCTGATATCATTTTATTTATACCACAGTAGTTTTATCTATGACATAAAAGGTGTTACTAAAAGCTGCGTGATATTAGATGCACAAAGAAAAATAAGTGATTGTAAACCAGGCTACCAGTGTTGCACATTTGTATTCCTAGCTTGATCATTGCTAAGGTTCTATCACGTAAGCCATACCACTTAAGCCATGCCTTCCCCTGATTTGTGCTGTTTTATTGAAGATGGAGTCTCATGGGTTTTTCTACTCTGGATTGCTTCTGAACAGCCTCCTGAGTAGCTAGGATTACAGACACAAGCCACTGGTGGTGTGCATTTGAGGTTCTTACTTTCAAACTTTATATTGCTTTGAGCTTAAAATATGTCTCTAATAAGCTACTCAGAATTATTTCTTTACAGTATAGATTTCTTTAAATTTTAATTAGAACTGTAGTTTATTTCCTACTAATGTAACTGCTGATGTACTTTTGTTTAGAGTTATAAATTTCTTATTTGTCTCATTATCATTTGCTTGTTTCTGGTCTACTTTGAATGAGCAAAAGGCAAATCTTTTATGGAATCTCTCTCCATCTCGTTTCACAAAATTAAACATTAGACATACATTTCTTATGATGCTTTCAGTAGTTGTTTTAGAGGTTAGAGCATGTATCAACTGCAAATCATGATGATTTCCTTTGCATGGAGACATAGAACATTCTAGCCTTATTTATTGCTCTAATATTTGCTATGAAGATAGAAAAATACCTATTCTCAGGCTGTTTCCCACCTGAACTCTAGAGTAAGTCTATAATTTGAGTCATGTTGAGTTGGAGAAACAGAAGCACAAAGTCAAGTTTATCTTATGAGCAAGTGTAAAACCTCTAAACATGTATTAATGTTGCAGATATTTTTCTACATTTTGGAAACATTAAAGGGATGTACGAGTAGGGCATACTCTCTGAAGGACATTCAAAGAATGTTACAATGGCATTATCATCATCATTATTATTTTATTTTTATTAGGCTGCTACTGGAGCTTGAACTCAGGGCCCCAGACACTATCCCTTAGCCTTTTTGCTCAAAGCTGACACTTTACCACTTGAGCCACAACTCTATTTCCACCTATTTGCTGGTTAACTGGAGATATGAGTCTCTCTCACACACTTTCTTACCTGTGCTGGCTCCCAACTTCAATGCTCAGATCTCAGACTGTCAAGTAGCTAGGGTTGCAGGCATGAGCCGCCAGCACTCAACTTCTACAATGACATCATTTTGTTGTGTTTGAAGGACTGTACTATTTTTAATATGACATTTAAAGAGTTTTCACGTTCATGAACAAAAAGGAAAAATACTGATGTCAACTCACTGACTGGCTAGTCCCTATTAGATAGCATTTGCGTAGACTCTCTTTCCAGAACATCTACATTCTGATGTCATATTTCCTCATCTCTTTACTGTCAATGGGGAAGGGAAAGGATTGCAAAAATAGTACAAGGACTATTTTGTTTGTGTCTCTGGGTGGTAGCAACAAATGTGGACAAATTTGGGCACAATAGACAGAGCGAGAGAGGAGAGAGAGAGAGACAGAGAATCAGAGAGAGAGACAGAGTCAGAGAGAGACAGAGACAGAGAGAAAGAGAGAGAGAGAGAGAAAGAGAGAGAAATGGGGCTGGCTTCTAGGTTTTGTGCTGTAGTAAGCGTAGCTAATGCACACCATCTTCTCCTCTTCACCTCTCTGCAGGCTGCTTACTGAGCTGGCTAATGCCAGGAAGCAGACTTTTCTTTCCACTTCTACCATGCCACCCATTTTCTGCCTCTGAGTGTGCCCCATACACACTCACATTTGTTCAAGACACTGTCTGATCTTATCTTCTTTGTTGTTTTAATTTCTTTTCCACCTCCTTCAGACATAGTGCATTTGTTTAACTCTGCCACACATCTTAATGTCTTTATAGCATGTTTTTTGTTGCCGCAGTGGATAGAACTAATATTATGTTCTCGTTTGGATGCATGCCAGCTCTGAATCTCAAAGGGAGACTGTCAGACAGACAGGAAGGAATCGGTGAGACAAAACCTCGGGCTGAGCCTCTGAGGAGACGCATGGATTTCCAGTGTGTTCAGGTGGAACTGCCAGCCTGGCGCAAGTATGCCACCTCTCTAGGGCCCGGTGAATCTCTTCCCTGGAATTCCGATGCACTTTCTGAAGTTGCTTTGCAACTTTTGCAATGTTTTTCAAGCTTTTTCTTGATAGATTCTCTCTTTAGAATAAACTGTTCTTCTTCTTGTAACTACTTGAAGGAATCATTTGATCATATTTTCTGTTGCCTATGTGTCTGTCATACAAAAAGCATTGAGTACATTATCAATTATGCAGGTAAGAGCCCTAGATATAAATGTCTATTTTTAATCTCAAATTGTTGATACAATTTCAGGAATAATCAAGGCCCTTTGGCCTGAGGAATGACTCTTGAAGATTACAATCTTAAAAATAATCAAGACGGTTAGGTCAGAGGAACTATTCGTGGAGATTAGGGAAAGAATTATTCTTGACCCATGGGAAATCTGTTGGCTCACAGTGTAATAAAGCTCAAATTCCAAATGTGTTTACTATGGGTCTTCTGGATACTGTTTCCTGCAAGAAAAACAGGGCAGGCATAGGTCTGAAAGTGAGAATGAGAATGGATTTTGCAGAATCTCAAATATTTTATTTACATGGACAGCTCTAAGGCTGAAGAGAATTGCTTTTATTTTTACATCAACTAGTTAAAGTCTCATTCATATATATTCATTTCATGTGGTGTCAGGGATCTTATTACATAGTGGGTAATTATAATTAACGTGTATTTTTGCAGGCCAAATGGGTCACTACTTTGTAATTAAATACTAACCAACTGAGCAGATTAGCACAAAGAGCTTTTTGCACTGTTATAATCTATAGATGCAGAGTAGTTTTCCAAATGGAACTTGTAAGTCACTTGTGATCATAGGTATTAAAACACTTTAAACTGTGCTTTGGTTCTGGTGGCTCAACCTGTAATTCTAGCTAATCTAGAGGCTAAGATCTGAGGATTGTGGTTTGAAGATAGTCCAGATATCTCAGATAAATCACACACTTGTATCTTTAACTAAGCAGCAAGAAGCCAGAAATAGAGGTGTGGCTCAAGTGGTAGAGCACCAGCCTTGAGCAAAAAAGCTAAGTGAGAGCTTGAGGCTCCAAGTTCAAGCTCCGGTATCAGTACAAATTAAAAAATACTTTAAATCTAGTACCAGGAGGAGGGCGTTTTAAAAAAGAAATACAATTGAGCTAGTTTTTCTTTTTTTTAAGAACACAAGGAAATACCAATGTCACAGTCTTCCTTGAATTCTCAATAAAAATATCCATTTATGTGTTTTTTATTATCCATTCCATTTAGCAAGCTTGAAAACTTTATACCCAGAAGGCATAAATACATTCTTCAGTTCATTAAAAAAAAAGCCTAGAAAAAGATCTTTGTAATGTATGGACTGACGTTTAACCATCACTGTACATATTTTTGTTAAAATATCTCCTAACTACAAACATTTTTGGAGGGCAAGGAAATGAATGTTCCCAGAGGCTACATTTGTAGATCTGAAAGCTAACAAGTAGCTCAAGCCAGTTTTGAATTAATATTCCATCTGCAGTTTTCTTTTCTGTCATAACATCTTTCATTCTCTTCCATCCATGGCCCTTTCAACATTTTTAGTGTGAAGCATATTGTCAAGAAAATAGGGTATGGCTAAGTATCATTCATGGTTGACTCTAATCTGGCTGGATTAATTAAAATAATTTTTGTTTTCTTAGTTATTTTGTGTGCTTAAACCTTTGTACAGGTATGTATAGATTTACTAGATGTATTGTTTATTTCCTTTTTATTGTTTTGGTGGGTTGTTATTTTTAGTGGCTCTGGGACTTAAACTCAGGACCTCACACTTGCTAGACAGCTGCTCTCCTGCTAGCCCTGTGTCTTGTTTGTCACTGTTTATTTTTATAATGCCCTCTCATTTCCACATCAGTGCTCACCTGAGCCAAAAATCTATGTTTTAAGGTTTCTCATTTGTGGCTGACATCACAGGCACAAGCCACCCTGTCCAGTTACCCTTCATGGAAACTGAGCTTTGTGGACTTTTCTGCTCATCCTGACCTAGAGCTATGATCCTCTCCAACTTCAGCCTTACCTACAGCTTGTGATGACAGCCTAATACCACTGTGCCCAGGTATGGATTGAGAAGTCTCATAAGCCTTTCTGTTCTTCAGTTTGGCCTTGAAATACAATTCTCCCACTTTCAGTCTCCCTGTAATCCTAGGATTACAGACATGAGCTACTGCTACCTGATTCCAAAGGTATCTTTATTATCTCAAATAAGCTTAGATTGATAGACAAATGGTTGGGATTAATTTTAGAAAATGAAAGATTAAACACTATGCAGAAGATTAGTAGCTATTTTAATAGTAAAGAAAGATAATCAGATAACATTATTATTAATCTTCCTAACAGTTGGAGCACACAGTCCCAGCCTGAATATGTCAGTCTCCATGGCACAGTGGTACTGTTGAGTTTTCATAGAAAGGCTGCCATTCTTGGGCTAGGGTAAGTGGCTGAATGGAAGTGTAGGATGAAGAACAGAGGAAATAGTGATGGAGAAGAAGTAAATTAGAAGACTGACTGGAGGATTAAAAAAGATCCATGATAAAATCAGAATTATATATAAATGTTCCAAAGCATTTTCATGTTAATACTATGAAATAGTCTTATCTGTGTCTCAGATAAATGAGGGAAATGATTGTGATGGTTATTATTATTTTTAGTGATGGTTATTCTTTAAGAAATGAATACAATGACTTTATTGTATGTTAATTTCATGGATGGGTGTTACAAAGCTATACAACTATTGAAATTCTGAGACAAAGTTTTAAGAGTTATGGGATGATATTTGTCCAAAAAGAAATGCACTTGTTACCCAACTTAGGAAATGGTAACACCTCTGTAGATTACTTTTATCATAACAACAAAAAGTATTTAATCATGACAAAAGGAGTTCAATGTGGTAAGTGTTAGGGTTTTAAAAAGAGGTAGCCGAGTAAGACAGCAGCACTCACGTGGTATTCAGGTAAGGGGTAGGTTTACTCAGTAGACCTGCTGGGACCAGGCAAGGTTGGCACTCCATGTGGTTGTTAAAGGCCTAGGAAAGAGAGAGAGCTGGGAAAGAGAGAGAGGAAAGAGAGAGAAAAGAGCTTGAGAAGAGCTAGACAAGAGCAGAGAGAGAGGTATTCGAGTAAGAATAGCAGCACTCACGTGGTATTCAGGTAAGGGGTGGGTTTATTCAGTAGACCTGCTGGGACCAGGCAAGGTTGGCACTCCACGTGGCTGAGAAAGGCCTGGGAATGAGAGAGAGCTGGGAAAGAGAGGAAAGAGCTAGAAAAGAGCAGAGAGAGCTAGAAAAGAGCAGCGAGAGAGCTAGGTAGCAGAGAGAGCTAGAATAGAGCAGTGAGAGAGAGTCTGGGCCTGGGCTAGCCCTTATCTAGGGTATGGGCAGAGAAAGGTGTGGCCACATCAAATTCAGATGTGACCTCCGCGGATGCAGATGTGACATCTTCCAGGTGTCCCAGTTGCCTAGGTAACGCAGGTACTGGGTGGAGACTTTGCTGCGAGGAGGGTGGAGTCTGCTCGCCATCCAGGAGCGGACCTTACAGTAAGTGCATTTATAAGTTGGGAAATAAATAACAATGTATGGAAAGAATAAAGTTGGGAAATAATGGTATATATGTGTTTCAAAATACCAGAGCATTGACTTAGAATTATAGATGCTATCATAATGTATTTTGAAGTTTTAAAATATTTTATTACTGAATTATTCTTTTTAACTCATGTGCCTACTGAAGCTTTCTTTTTTTTTTATTTTTATTTTTATTTTTTTGGGTCCGGTCGTGGGGCCTGAACTCTGGGCCTGGGCGCTGTCCCTCAGCTCTTCAGCTCAAGGCTAGCGCTCTACCACTTGAGCCACAGCGCCACTTCCAGCTTTTTTCTTTTTGCTTATGTGGTGCTGAGGAATCGAACTCAGGGCCTCAGGCATGCAAGGCAAGCGCTCTACCACTGAGCCACCTTCCCAGCCCTGAAGCTTTCTTATACTCCATGTATTTTTCTTGGCACTTAGCTTCTCAATGAGCGTATGACTATGTTGAGTGAATATTATGTGCTTCTATAATCTGTATAAAGATTTCTTACAAAGCTAGTTGGTAGGACTGTCAGAGGCGACACTTCCTGACTCTGAGACATTTGTGGAATAGAGGCAGATGGGGGCAGAGGATGCGCAGACAGGTGCAGTGTATTTGATTAGGTAACAACTCTGACTCTCCATTTGCACTCACGCTGGGATGCCTGTACTTATTTTCCAGATCACTTAGCAATTAATAGTGCCATTGTCCTTGGGCAGTCCATGTGCAGATCAATATTTTCTGGGCAGAGTCAAAGTAGGGGAAGATGGAATGAGAGTCACTGAAGTGCTTCTATTAATAGATGAAGTCCCCAAGCGATGGATGGCTGTAAGATAAGACCATTTAGAGGTGGTTCCCTGCCTCCCAAGAATGTCCAGAGAAGTTGGACTGGAATTAAAATGGAGTTCTCTAAAAATGACTTTTTTCCATTCTGATGATTAAGTGCATTCACATTTTATACTCTGATATTAATTACCATTGCATTTTGAGATCATTTTACACTTTTCCTCTTGGAAAGTACTTCACAAGGTTTTCTTTTCTTTCTTTTTCTTTTTTTTTTAGAGTTTCATATAAATGGATTAAAGCTTTCATCATTCAGAGATCAGGATAGCTTCCCTCCATCATGTTCTATTACATTTTTTATTCATTAAAAAATGTGCTTCAGGTTAGATCTTGGTTATTAATTCAAGTTTTAAAACCAAGTAGAAAAGTACAGTGTCCAAGGCTGCTTTTAATATTTACCAGTGTAAAACATGATTTAAAACATTCTGTTTGAAGAGCTCACTGCAGGCTTATCATTGGAAGAAAAGTATTAAACGCAGCGATTTGTTAAAGCATACTAGTTTCACACAATTAGAAAACAAGAAGAAAGCTAATATCATTTGAGGATCATAGCACTTCAAGGTATATTAATCAATGATGAAACAAATATTCAAATTACTCAGTATCCCTGTATTCATGACCTTTGACCTCTTCATATGGAGGAATGATGCAAGTCAGCTTTTAAAAACAGAATTTTGTTTGTTTTCTTCTACAAAAGAAAACCTGTCCTGACTCACAGAGCAGAAATTCATTGTCCATGTAGGTGAAAATATAGACTTTTTTCTTTCTACAATTTTTTTTTGTGAGCCCTGGCTTTGAACTCAGGACCTTGCACTCACTCAGTTTGTTTGCTCATAGTTACATGGATGCTCTCCCACTTTATCCAGGCCTTTGGTACAGCTTTTTGTTGATTATTTTGGACATGAAGTCTGGTAGACTTTTCTCTCCTGGCTGGGCTCAAATTGCTATCCTCTGAATCTCAGCCTCCCAAGTAGCTAGAATTAGAGGCATAAACTACCAATACCAAGGTTAGAGAAGCCATTGTTGTAACTACTTGTAGGAGCTAATATTAACATGTTTTACTTGGCCATAAAGTATATAAACTATAAAGGGGAAAGGTCAGGGAAAGGCAGCTGAACAGTATTCTGAAGGAATCATTTCTATGAATTCTTAGAGATATTCCTAACTAATACATTAATGTACTAATTGGTAAGCATTTAAATAACAGTGAAAAGCATAGTGTTCCAGAAATAAAAGACAGAAAAGAAAAAAGGCAGGTAAGTAGGATTTAAAAATGGTCATGGGAGAAGAAGAAGTTGACAGGTTTTCATTCTCTTTTCAGGAGAAAAAGTGGGACAAGCTACGGGGTAGACTAGATGACGGATGAAAAGCATTTTTCCATAGCAGTTTTCTAGGGAGTTGGTTTTCCTATATAATGGAACTTCTTATGGGTCTCTGAGCAGGTCTGCAGGCTGTCAGAATGATGCATGAGGCTGAAATGGGGGTGATCTGAGCAGGAGGCCCTTGCCTTGCTGGGAAGTGGGCAATGGAAAGCTGTGTGACTGCCATTGGGCAAACTTCCCAGTCTTTTAAAAAGAGCAGAATTTTGATAAAAAATATGTCTCAGAATTTTGATAATATATGAAGCAAATACTATTAAAAATTTAGCTGAACATTAACGCTTCGACTCTACATTGTAGTAGAGTCATAGTAGAAACAGTTGTGTGCTCAACTCATAGATATTCATTTTATATATAACATATATCTATGTTATATAAACATATACACACATAAAAGATACAACTTGCTTTCCTCCAAACAACCCTACTACCTGTGTGTTTGTCAATTTATTACTCAGTTTAGATTCAATGGAGGTTCCGAGTAGAATTGTAGGCAGTGTTCAAGGCAGTGATAATTTTGTGCTTTTTTTTTTCTCTTTTGAAGCTTAGCTTTCCCTTTTGATATTGAATGCATGTCCCAGATAAATTCATTCTCTCAAACTAACCTGTCCTTTGATGCTTTGCATAAAAAATTAATGGTTTGTGGAGCCAGATGGCACTCTATATAAAGCTTTCAAATGTTGTCCTATTCTTTGTTTAAAATTGAATTTAGTTATTTGTAATAATATTACATAATAGGCATCATCTTACTATTAGGTTACAGGTGCTTAATGAATATTTGATGAATAATTAAGCCTGGAAATGTTATTTAGTTATATTTAGAACTCCCCCCCGCCTTTTTTTTTAAAAATTTCTATCTCTTGATACCAGTATAAATGGCTCATGTCTCTTCAAATGCACCACACATTTTGGTAGATAAATTTGAAACTCGTTGGCTTTTCTATTAGTTGATATTATGACTAGTTTTGCTTTTGAATATACTAATGGCATATATTGCATTTATATTCCACAGATGGATTGATCTTTATATTCTGTATAGACTGCTATGACATCTTTCCTGAATATTTCTTCAGTATCTTTTGATCTTGTCATTGATTACTAAACATACCAGTGAACTTTGGGCCTCTGGAAATGGAGATTCATGAATGGTCTCAACCCTGGATTCTCAAGAAGCATGACGTGTGTGTGTGTGTGTGTGTGTGTGTGTGTGTGTGTGTGTGTTGGTTTTCAAGCTTGAACTCAAGGTCTGGGCACTAGTGCTCTACCACTTGAGTAACAGCTCTTCTTCCAGCTTTTTGGTGGTTAATTGGAAATAGGAGTCTCATGGACTTTCCTGCACAGGATGGTTTTGCACAGAAATCTTTGAGTGGCTAGGATCACAGACATGAGCTACCACTGCCTGGCTGCATGAGGTTGTTTTTTGGTTGTTGATTTTTGCCATTCTTTTATACTGGACAGCATCCTGTTCAAATTTATGGTTCTTTTTGGTCACCTACCTCCACCGCTTTCGATGAGTAAGATATGACATAAAATGAATAGAAGGGCCACGAGTTTGATTCAGGGCAGAAATGGAGATTAGTAGTAACAAGAAGTCACATGACATGACAGTAACAGTGTTTTCTCATTTGCATGGTTCCTCCACTGATGTCCAAATAGCAAATGATATGAGAGTTCAACTTTACACAATGTGTTCCTTGATTTCCCAATCTGAGAAAGAGCTAAGTGTAATAGTACCTATATTTATCAGTGAATGAATTTATGAATAATTGCTCACACTTTAATCTTACCTGTCTATTAACTTGTTCAATTGATATTCTGTCTCTATAAATTTTCTTGAACATATTTATTAAAGAGCAATCTGACAAAAGGTAGGAAAATACACAGTTCCAACTAACTAGAACTTTAATCCTCACGCATCAGAGTGAGTTCCAGAAAAGCAAGAAAAGATAAATATGACCATCAGGTCACCAGAGAAAGTGAGACACCTTCAGCTTTGGAACATAATGTATATTTTGTAGCAAAAATACAAATGCATTTCATAATAGTTTCTATCTTTTGGTGTTATTAAAAATTTTGAAATACTGACACTGGCACTAGTGGATCATATCTGTAAATCCCAGCTACTCAAGAGGCTGAGACCTGAGGTCCACAGTTCAAAGCCAGCCTGGAATGTCTGTGAGACTCATCTCCATTTAACTCCAAAAGCTGGAAATGAAGGTGTAGCTCAAGTGGTTGAGTGCTAGCCTTGAGCAAAACAGCTCAGGGACAGTGCCCAGGGCCCTGAGTTCAAGTCCCCAGGATTTACTTTTACACACACACACACACACACACACACACACACACACACACATACACGCATACACTTGAAGTCATGTCTGAATTCTTTATTGAAAAAATAGGCTTATAGGAACTTAGGAAATGGGTAGTTAGACATCAAAATTCAATCACTTTTATAACCAACTTAAGGATAAGGTTAAAATTTTTGTATTGATAATTACAAATAGCTGTAAAATAGCAATAACATATAATACATGCAAGAAGTAAAGATACTAATATTTGATTGCAAGTGTTAACTTTTCATTAACCATCTCTGGAAAAAAAAGCCAAGAAAACTTCAGGGATTGTAATACCTTTGTTCGTTTGTTTTCTTTATTTTCACTAGAAACTCAAAAATACGCAGAAAGGATTGCAATGGTGTAAGTCCTTTGAAAAACTAACTTATGGTTTACAAAATGAATAGCAGGAGCTGAGATTTGTTAACATCACAAGTGAGGGCATGGAAACAGCTTAGCCTGAAAGCGCTCACCTTTCCTCCTGACAGCCATGTCTTGCTGCCCACCTGAGACATCTTCCCTCCCTTTACCCCTGTAGTTTTGGAAGAGAGCCTGAGATCAAGGCTGCATTTGTTGCTGACACCCCTGGCAGATAAAGATGCTACTGGAACCCTGAAACCCTACACTCAAGATACTATTGCTCCCCACCCTGCTTCCGTCTCACCCTGCTGCTTTCTGCAACACCCCACTTCACTTTTTCTTGATTATAGCCATTCTAACTGTGGTGAGGTGGAATCTCAATGTTGTTTTGATTTGCATTTGTTTTATAACTAGAGAAGTTGAGCATTTCTTCATGTGCTAATGACCATTCTTATTTCCTCTTCAGAGAAGTCTCTCTTTAAGTCTTTAGCTCATTATTAATCAGGCGGTTGTTTCTTTGAGGATTTGTTGTTGGGGCATTTAATTTTTTTACTTCTAAATATATTTTAGATATGAGGCCCTTGTCTGTTGTATGGCTAGTGAAGATCTTCTCCCAATCTGTGGGTGTTTTATTTATCTTGCTTGCTATGTCCTTTGCCATGCAGAAGCTCTTCAGTTTCATGGAATCAATCCCATTTGTCCAACTTTTCTTTGATTTGTTGTGTTTCTGGGTCTCTATTAAGAAAATTTCAGCCTGTGCCAAGGAGATCTAGAATTTTTCCTATTCCATCCTGTAATGTTTTCAGAGTGTCTGCTTTGACTCTGAGGTCTTTGATCCATTCGGAGTTGATTCTGGTGCAGGCTGATATAGAAGGACCTAGCTTTAGTTTTCTACAAGTGTTTAACCAATTTTTCCAGCACCATTTACTGAAGAGGCTTTCTTCCATTCTATTTTTTTTTTTTTTTTTGCTCCCTTATTGAAGATTAGGTGGCTATAGGTCTGTGGGTTCATTTCTTGGTCTTCAGTTCTATTCCATTGGTCCTCAGGTCTGTTCTGTTTCAGTATCAAGCTGTTTTGATTACTATGGCTTTGTTGGAGAGTTTGAAATTTGGTATTGATATTCCTCCAGCACTGTTCTTTCTACTAAGGATTGTTTTTGCTATTTGGAGTCTTTTATTATTCCATATGAATTTTTGGATTATTTCTTCTATTTCTGTGAGGAATGAGGTTGGGATATTGATAGGCATTACATTGAATTTGTAGATATATTTTGGCAGTATAGCCATTTTCTTTTCTTTTTTTTTTTGGCCAGCCGTGGGGCTTAAACTCTGGGCCTGGGCGCTGTCCCTCAGCTCTTCAGCTCAAGGCCAGCGCTCTACCACTTGAGCTACAGCGCCACTTCCGGTTTTCTGGTGGTTTATTGGAGATAGGAGTCTCACAGTCTCTCCTGCCCTGGCTGGCTTTGAACCACGATCCTCAGATATCAGCCTCCTGAGTAGCTAGGATTACAGGCGTGAGCCACCAGCGCCCGGCAGTATTGCCGTTTTCAAGATGTTAATCTTCCTAATCCAGGAGCATGGGAGGCTTTTCTATTTCCTTAGTTCTGCTTTAATTTCCTTTTTCAGGTTTTTAAAGTTTTCATCATAGAGATCCTTCATTTCTTAAGTTAGCTCCTTGGTATTTTTTTTTTTTGTGGGGCTATTACAAAATGAGTTGCTTTCCTGATTTCAACCACTCTTCTCATTATTGCCATACAGAAAAGCCATTGGTTTTTGAGGGTTAATTTTATACCCTGCTACTTTGCCAAAGTTTCAAATCAGCTTGAGTAACTTGGGAGTGGAGTCCATGGGGTTCTTTAATACAGGATCATGTCATCTGCAAAGAGGGAGAGTTTTACTTCATCTTTCTCTATTTGGATACTCTTTATGTTTACATATTGTCTTATTGCTCTAGATAGGCATTCTAATATTAAATTGAAGAGAAGTGGAGAAAGTGGACATCCCTTGTCTCATTCCTGAATTTAGAGAACATGGCTTTAGATTTTTGCTATTAAGTAAAATGCTGGCTGTAGGTTTACATACACAGCCTTTATTATATTGAGGAATGTTCCTTGGATTCCTATTTCTCCAGAGTTTTCATCTGAAAGGGGTGTTGAATCTTGTCAAATGCATTTTTTTGCATCTGTTGAGATCATGTGGTTCTTATCCTTGCTCTTGTTGATGTGATGAATTATATTGATGATGAATTATATTAATTATATATATATATATATATATATATATAATTGTATATTGAACCAGGTTTGCATCCTTGAAATAAATCCCATTTGATCATAGTGTATGATTTTTTTGATGAGTTGTGGAAGTTGATTGGACAAAATGTTGTGAAGTTTTGCATTGATTTAAATCAAAGGAATGGGTTCCTTCCTGGTTTTGTGATGAAGGTTATGATGGCTTCATAGAAAGAGTTTGGTAGTGAACTTTCACTTTCAATTTCATTGAAGAGTTGAAGGAGTATTGGTGTTAGTTCTCCTTTGAATGCCTTGTAGAATTCAGCAGTAAATCCATATGGTCCTGGGCTTTTTATGGCTTGGAGGACCATTATTGCAATTTCTATTTTGATGATTGATATGGGTCTGTTAAGTTCATTTAAATCATCTTGGTTTACTTTGGGAATGTTAATATTTGCCTCTGAGTACTGTCTTTGCTGTATCTCACAGAAGCTGGTAGTTTGTGTGTTCATTTTTGCTAAATATCATGAACATTTGAATTTCCTTTCTAATCTCTTCCATGACCCACTGGTGGTTCAACAGTGTGTTGTTCAGCCTCTGTGTGTTACAAGATTTTCTTTGGCGGTTTTTGGTGTTGAATTCTAATTTTATTCCCTTGTGGTCTGAGAGTAGAATCTGGTTGTACACTGCTCTGGCACCTTTGTCCTAGGTTCTCTCTATTGATATGGCAGCTACAGTAGCAGTGGCTGCTGCCAAAGCCACCACCACAGCAACCACGGTCATTAGCAAGTGCTCAAATCTGTTTCTTTAACCTAGCTGCCCGAATTTTTCCTTTTTGACCAAACTCTCTGTACTATGATGGCACACTTGGTATGACTCTTTAGCCTTGGACTTTTCTCTGGAATACCAAAACTGGTTTCTACACATGAGCTTGTTTAGCCCCCAGCTTCTCCTTCACCATCTTCCTCCGCAATTTTTCTAATATGTGATTTTTAATTGTACTATCTACATTTGGCAAAACACCAAGATTTTTTTTTTGTTTTCTTTTTTGGTCATGGAGCTTGACTTCTGGGCCTGAGTACTGTCCCTGGACTCTTCAATCCAAGGCTAGTGCTCTACTATTTGAGCCACAGTGCCACTTCCAGTTTTCTGGTTGTTAATTGGAGATAAGAGTCTCACAGACTAACCTTTCCCTGGGCTGGCTTTGAACTGGGATCCTCAGATCTCAGCTTCTTGAATTTCTAGGATTACAGGCTTGAGTCACCTGTGCCATCAACAACAAGCTTTTGTTAGTCATTTGATAGTGATGAACTCATGACACTTTTTATTAACCTAAAGCTTTAAATACCCAAACACTTGAGAACATTTCTTGGCAAACTCAAACAAGACAGAATAAACATTTATGAATAGAGGATGAGTTGCAAATTTGTAGATAGTAACAGAGGATAGATAAAGTCAAAACTGTACAGCGTGGAGTGGGAAAGGCTTATGCGAACATCACTGCTGAGCTCACCGTGATTCAGTGACAAATATAAAGTACTTTAAAAGAAATACATGCTGATGTGTAGGGATTTAATTTTATAAAGAGCAAGAAATGAAGTTTGAGGCTCTACTATGCAAAATGAATTTTATATACTATCTTATTAATTTTAATTCTGACAATAATCCTAAAGGACGTGAAGCGTGAGTATCAGAAATATTAAGAAAATTGCCTAGAGCCACAGAGGGAGTGATTGACAGGACTGGGTTCTACTAGTCCTTAGTAAGCCAGCTGCTCATCTTGAGGAAGGCTGCTTCCACAGTACGCATGTGTGACCCCGCCCCCTGGCCTGCCCTCTACCCCCAACACACACAGCAGTAAGAGTTCAGAGAAGCAAATAATTGAGCAGGAATTATAGAAAAGCAGAGACAACTAAGGCAGTAAGTCGGTGCTGATCTCCCTTTCTAAAATGAGGCTATTTGCACAAGGGAGGGAAAAGAGGAAACAAACCCCAAATTAAATGACTTGTGTAAACTAGAAGTTGTTTATTATTATTATTATTGTCTTTGTTGTTGTTATTATTATATGTGCCAATACTTGGGCTTGAACTCAGGTCCTGAGCACTGTCTCTTAGCTTTTCTGCTTAAGGCTAATGGTCTACCACTTGAGCCACAGCTCCACTTCTTGCTTTTTGGTTGGTTAATTGAAGATAAAAGTCTCAGGGACTTTTCTACCTAGGCAGACTTCAGACTTCGATCCTTGAATCTCAGCTTCTAGAGTAGCTAGGGTTACATGCATGACCACTGGCTCTCAGTCCAGAGGGCTCTTTGAAATAGCATCTCTTTAGGTAACTTTTCTTCTATTCTTACATTCAATCCTGTGTTTCAGACCTCCTTGGTGCAATGCCATCAGGAGTCCTAGGGACAAGAACACAGTCTGACGACTGGGTCAGTAGGTGGTTTTTACTTCTGTGGGTAAGGGAAGGTGTACTCATACGAATTCAGTCACCCAGTGTGTCATCTTGGTGCACGTGGGAGATGAATATTTGGCTTGTTGACACCCGCCCTATCAAGCATGTGTGAATAATGCATTGTACTGACAGCTACGGAATCACAAGGAGATAGGATATTTTTTAAAAAACAACATTGCAATGTCATGGTACTGCCATTGAATTAGCAGCCTGTCATTGACCACAACATCACGATTATGCCCTATGTGACCCTGTTTGGAATAGATAAGAAAGGAGAGAAGTTCAGCTTCTAGCTCTGTACTTTCCCAGCTGTTGGAGTAAAGATCGGTATAGGCCTCAGGCAATGTGTGCATTGGTTTTCTAGACAAGGAAGATCTTTCTGTGAATCAGATATGAGGAAGATCTCATTCATGCCAACAGTAGTCTCCTTTGAAAGCAGTAGAATTATGTTGATTTTTTCCCCCTAGACCTATCTCCTCTGACTTGCCTTTAAAACAATTCTTATCAATTGTGAGTGGGTCAGGGCCTGCCTACAGACTCAGGAGGTTGGCATTAGAAAATGATTAAGGGAACTCAGAAACACACAGATTATTCATTTAGTGAATATTAATTAATTAATTAATTAATACCAGTCCTGGGGCTTGAACTCAGGGCCAGGGCACTGTCCTTGAGCTTTTGTACTCAAGGCTAGCTCTCTACCACTTGAGCCACAGCTCCATTTCCTGTTTTCTTTGAGGTTTATTGCTAAGAATTCCCATGGAATTTCCTGTGTAAGCTGACTTTGAACCATGATCTTCAGCTCTCAGCCTCCTAAGTAGTTAGGATTACAGGTGTGAGCCACCAGTACCTGGTTAAGAATTTGAATTTTAAGAGGAAAAACAAATTAAGTTTAAAAACATCTGTTTAGAGGCATGGTTTAAGAAGAGATCCTTAAAAAAGTGTTTTAGTTGAAATTTAAACTCTGTCTCTATAAATATTTGGAGACAAACTAATAAATTATTTTAAACTCCTTTGGAGGTTTCAACACAGACTGATTTACTTTACACTTGAAGCACCTGTCTAGGTGTACTTAAATGACATTAATGAAAATTAACTTGAAAAATCTGAGAAATCTTTACTTTCTAACAAATTTACTTTCCAAGCAATATGAATTTACTTGCTTTGAAATGTTTAAATTGTACCAACTGGCAGATTTAGGAATGAATAGTTTATTAATTTTATACTCTTTTCTTCTCTGTTTTTGAGCCAACAGCCTATACTTACCCTGTTCTGTTACTGCTCTCCCAACAGTAATTGGAGATGGAGTCTTTTGTACTTGTGTGCCTGTGTTCCTCTGACTCTCAGCCTCCTAAGTAGCTAAGATTATAGTGTGAATCACCAGCATCTGCTTCAATGTTTCCTTGAATGACCTATAACTCAGTTAGAAAAGGTAAAGTTATCACTTGAATGTCTTAAGAACTAAGAGTTAAGAATATGTTAGATAAATTAAGCCTCAAATAGCAGAAATTTAGAGGTCATAAACAAGTCTAATAGCCTCTAAAATTGATACATCAAAAGAGTAAAATTTTGTGGGAATAGTCAAAAGTAAAGTTTGAAACTGTAATGGAAGAGTCTTTAAAGGAAAGAAAGTTCTCGATAACAAAAAATAAGCAAGGAGAGTACTTTATTAGTGCATTTAACTTTTACATTTACATCTGAGGTGTCTAAATGGATTCATATACTTCAACATTTCTTCTACATGTAATTTCACAGGCATTTATATGGAACATTGCTTTAGGAAAAGTATAGTCAGAATAATCTTTACCATGAGTGAGGATCCTGAATTTCCCTTTTAACTTTCTTGAATTCCAGGGTGATGCTAATATAGTTTCACTTTTGTTTTTGTTCAGGTCCTGGGCTTGAACTCAGGGCCTGGGAGCTGCCTCTGAGCCTTTGTGCTCAAAGCTAGCACTTTACTTCTTGAGCCACAGTGCCATTTCCTACTTTTTCTGAGTAGTTTATTAGAGATCAGAGTCTCAAAGACTTTCCTGCCTTGGCTGGCTTTGAACCGCTATCTTCAGATCTCAGCCTCCTGAGTAACTAGTATTATAGGTATGAGCCACAGGCATCCAGCAGAAAAAATGTAATTTAGAATCTATATTAATTCTTTTCTTTATTCTGCTCCTGAACTTAACTCCATACTTTTCCCTTTACAGCTACTTGTCCCTGCATTGATTTTTGGCCAGTTGCTTAGCTAGTGCATCTGAGTCTATGCATATGTGTGCATATAACAATAATAATACTGAACATGTACATGGCTGGAACATTGAAGGATATACTATAATAATCTCATTTAAAAAATTTTTTATCTGGATTTTGGAAATAGAGTTTCAAAGTATCGCTGGTCCACATTATTATTTATGGGAAAACCTTAGATCTTCTGATTGGTAAAAATCACTCTCTTTTTAGATGTTATTTTCATACATTTATTTCATCTACTCCTTTCACATATTATAGAATTAGGGCTTTGATGTATAATCTTACACATTTAAAACTATTTAAGAAGTATACATATTTATAATACATATATTGCTTTTAAAAAAACTTTTTGAGGGTCTGGGAAGGTGGCTCAGAGGTACAGTGCTTGCCTTGCAAGCATGAGGCCCTGGGTTCGATTCCTCAGTACCATATAAGCAGAAAAAGCTAGAAGTGGCACTGTGGCTCAAGCAGTAGAGCTCTAGCCTTGAGCTGAATTGCTGAGGAACAGAACCCAGGCCCAGAATTCAGGCCCAACCACTGGCAAAAAAAAGAAAGAAAAGAAAAGAAAAGAAAGAAAAGAAATATGGCAGAGAAAGAGCAACGGCACAGTCAGGAAACCGGGACAGAAAGACATTTCCCCTCCCATCATCATTACAGGGCCTAACCTTGGGGTAAATAGGGAGCAAACTGAAATCTTTGAAGATGGATTTTTGAGTGGTGGTGTCTCCTTCCTGTTTCTTATAAGGTCTGGGGCCACAGATTTAGTGTTCTTGGTTCCTTATGGTTTAGTTCTTTTCACTTCCTCATTCACTTCCTCACATTCCTGCCCTAATTTCCTTGTCAAGCAGTTTTTTGTTTATCAGCTTTTTTACTCTGCTACCTGCAAATTCTATAAGGCACGATTCCCTGACTGGATGCTTTGCATTGTCTATCACATTGAATATATCCAGCACATACTCATTTGACATAAGAAAATTCATATCCCTTAAAATGAAGTATGTATGTTTCATTTATTATTATTATTAGTTTGGTCCCAAGTAGATGGTCTTCTGCTTCAACTTTTAAGAAATTGAAAGAATTCACAACATGAAAATATTTGCATAAATATGCATAGCCATCCATATGGTTACACAATGTTCTGATAACAGCTCAAATAATTTTGTTTATAAATATTTTAAATTTATTCTATTGAAATATAAAAAGAGGAAGAACATAACAAGAAAACGTTGTCACAAAGGAGTTGTTTCCCGGCTAGTTTTAAGGATAGGAAAAAGAAATTAAAAGGTGTTAGTAGCCTTAGGAAAGTAATGATTGCAACAGAAACTAAAATAAAAACTCCTATCTGGGAGAAAAGTAATTTTGCTTCATAAACAGCTGTATCTCAGAGGGTTGGGCAGATGAGCAATTAAAATTAAACAAGTTGATTTTAATATGCCTTAGTAACTGTGATTGATCTTACAGAGCTGTTGTTGACTGTACATCAAGAAACAATTTAGGATCCAGTTTAAAACAAAGTTTATAATCCTTGTTTAATGGATTTTGGTACCTCAGGCAATACAGTGCTGTAAAAATGATTAAAATGTGCCCCGTCTCTGTGTAATCAATAAAACTTCTCTCTAAAATTAGTTAGGTTCTGAAGACTCCTTGGCAGGTCAGGTTGTGCTATGCCTCTGGAATTCCAAATAAGCTATCCATCATTATATCTATATACAGGGTTCATTAGCCTCCTCATTCTTTATCTTATTAGCACCAAAGTCAGCTAAACAATCAAATCAAAAGGTCACCTTTAACAATACCTAGTTAAACCAAAGCATCCATCAAAGCATGATTCATACAATGCATTAAAATATAGTCATAGAAATGTCCAGGAGGCCAGTGAAGGGCAATAATCAAAGAACTGAAAATAGACACATTGTTCAATTGAAGTAAAACAAATTCTAATTTGACATCTTGAAGAGATATTTAAATTATTATAAACAGTCTTCATTAGCTGTCACAATAAAAAGTTTTGCTTTGCATGTCATGAGAGTGAATTTTTAATTTTAGGTGAAAAAAAATAATAATTTTGGAGCGATTTTTCTTCTCTTTAATGTCATGGATAGCAAAATATACTTTTTATTTTAAGGCACGTTTTGTCACAAGCAATTTATGACAACTAGAACTTTATTTTAATGCCAAGGCATTTATGACTTTTGTAGCTAAAGAAGTTTGAAGCTTAACTTTGAATTACACAAAAGGTCTACCCACCTCTTAGTGAATTTTCTGTCTTTAAGAGAAATTAGCAAGAAATGTGTAACTGCTCTGTAAATGTGCTCTGATTATGTCATTGTACACACAAATAAAGTGATATGAAAATTCACCTAATATCTTTTTTATGCACTCGTTACTCACAGTTTACTCCGCTGTGAATGAAAATTAATTTTATTCAAATTCTATGTGATCAGGATAAACTTCCTGCTGAATAAAATTAACCCCTCCATTCATGATTGGAGAGTGTGTTACATACTTCCCTCCCTCTGAAGTCCTGTAATTCTCCCATCAGATTGCATAATAAATGAACAAAAAGATACTTTTCTTGGATCATTTTAGGCCTATGTGAACGTGTTTTGACAAGTCATAGCTGGGAAAGGAGAAAGGTAAGTGGGGTAATGAGCTTTACAGCTGTTGTTAATCTCTCCTGGAAGCAAGTGGCATTGCCGCCTTTGCCATCTTTATTTCCTTTTCCTAGTTTCAGACCCAAAAATCTACTTCCTGCTGCCTTTAGTCAATGTGGCCAAAAGGACAATTTCCCAGACCTTAAAAAATGCTCGAGGGCTGGGAAGGTGGCCCAGTGGTAGAGCACTTGCCTTGCATGCCCGAGGCCCTGGGTTCGATTCCTCAGCACCACATAAGCAAAAAGAAAAAAGCCGGAAGTGGTTCAAGTGGTAGAGCACTAGCCTTGAATTGAAGAGCTGAGGGACAGAGCCCAGGCCCAGAATTCAGGCCCATGACTGGACCAAAAAAAAAAAAAAAAAAATGAATGCTCAATCTGGGCACCAGTGGCACATGACTATAATCTTAACTACTCAGGAGACTGAGATCTGAGAATCACTGTTCAAAGCCAGCTGGGACAGCAAAGTCCACCAGCCTCTTATCTCCAGTTAATCAGCAAAAAGATGGAAGGGAAACTGCTAAATAGGTAGAGCACCAGCTTTAACCATAAAAGCTAAGTAAGAGCATGAGTCCTTGAGTTCAACCCCACAATGGACACGACACACACACACACACACACACACACACACACACACACACACACACACTAAAATGGACAAGAAACAAAACCAAATCTTTGTCAGATGCACCTGCTATTCTTGTTTGGATAAATGAAAAGATTAAGTCTTACAGGACACATAAACATTTGCTTGTTGTCTGCTTAGTTAAATGTGCGTAGTTTATCAATTTTTAGAAATAATTTTCTTTCTGCGGAGGCACAAATAAAGGAAGGAAAATATAGTAAAAATTGCTTTGACCTAGATTCAAATGGCTGTGTTTATACCACACTCTTGTTGTTGGACTAAAGAAAAGAGTTCCTTTCATGTAGATATGGAATATTGCCATTTCTGCATAGTTGCCCAAAGTTTTTGTGAGGGAGTTATATATTAAAAAAGGAAATGATGCTGCAATAAACACTGCAGCATTATTTACCATAGCTAAGATCTGGAACCAACCCAGATGCCCCTCAGTAGATGAATGGATCAAGAAAATGTGGTATATATACACAATGGAATTCTATGCCTCCATCAGAAAGAATGACATTGCCCCATTTGTTAGGAAATGGAAAGACTTGGAAAAAATTATATTAAGTGACGTAAGCCAAGCCAAAAGAAACATAGGTCCCATGATTTCCCTTTTTTGCAATATCTAGTATATGTCTGAGTCAAGCAGAAAAGGTCAGATAAGGTGATGTTAGGAAAATGAACCCTAAGATATGTATTTTAAATGTTTTTTTTTCTTTCATGCATTTGTTTCTAACGCAATTATAAGATTATTTCTTTGTTGCTTTGTATGTCCCTCCCCCACAGTATAACCCCTGCTTTCACTGTATTCGATGTCGGTATAATTTGTGGAGGGGAAGGGGAAAAACAAGTCGTTTAAATAAGGATACAGGTGGACCTGTTGCAACAATGAGAAGTACAAGTTGTCAAGACGAAAACGAACTTTACAACTGGGTGGGGGAGGATTGGGTGGGGGGGGAGGGAGGCTGGGAAGGGATGGGAAGGGTAAACAAAGGAGGAGGCTACAATGCTTGATAAGAAATGTACTCACTATCTTGCCCATGTAATTGTAACCGCTCTGTACAGTATTTTCACAATTAAAAAAAAAAAAAGAAAAGGAAATGATAGGGGCTGGGAAGGTGGCTCAGTGGTAGAGTGCTTGTCTTGCATGCATGAGGCCCTGGGTTCGATTCCTCAGCACCCCATAAGCAAAAAGAAAAAAGCCGGAAGTGGCACTGTAGCTCAAGTGGTAGAGCGCTAGCCTTGAGCTGAAGAGCATAGGGACAGCACCCAGGCCCAGAATTCAGGCCCCACAACTGGACCAAAAAAAAAAAAAAAAAAAGGAAATGATAGCATGAAAATGTCAAAATATCATTCCAAGTACTTAGTACTTATCCAATTTCTCACTTCTGTCTGTGAAGTTTTCCTTGATAACCCCTCTCCCCTTCCCACAAGCTCAATCTACGTATGGCTGTGGCACACTGCTTAGTTTCTGAAAGACAAGTAAGTTTAGGAAGTTTACAGGGACACACACACAGCAAAATTCTCCCATAGGGATTCTTAAATTCTAGGCCAAGATATATAATTTGAAGAAATAGACTTTTCTCAGTTTCCAGATTTTTAAAATGAAGAGAAAACTGGCTAGAAATCAGAAAGCTTTCTGTGTGTGTGTGTGTGTGTGTGTGGTGTGTGTGTGTGTGTGTGTGTGTGTGTGTGTGTGCTTGTCCTAGGGCTTGAACTCAGGGTCTGGGCACTATCCCTAAGCTTTTCTGCTCAAGGCTTACTGTTCTACCACTTGAGCAGTTTGTTCTACCACTTCCCAGCTCTACTTCTGGTGTTAGAGGGTTAGCCGGAGGTGAGTGTGTCACACTTTCCTGCTTGGGCTGGCTGGCTTTGAGCCATGCTCTTTGAACTCAGCCTCACGAGTAGCTAGAATTAAAAATGTGAGCCCCTGGTGCCTGGGGAAATCACAAATCTATTTTTCCTTTGGAACAATTTAGGTGTAGGCTAACCATTTTAGGAAGAAGTTGTTCAACAGAGAGAGACTTTCAGAGGACGTCAGTCCTGATGCTTAAGAAGGCACATTCACATGCCATTTTATATTACAGAAATATTTAACAGCTCAAAATTATACAAGGAAGCAGAACTAACTGAGCTTTTATGAGGACTCATTGGTTAGCTTTAACAAGAAATAATTTAAAGTGATTATCTGTGTAGTATTCTTTTCCTGAGTCCTTGTCATTTCTGGAATATCATCAATTAAATTCTTTCTGGATGTCTTAAATGCATATTTCAGTTTCTGTAATGATAATCATGCTCAAACTAATGTTATATTGCTATGCTATGTTATGCTATGCTATGTTATGCTATGTTGTGTTGTGTTCATTTATATTATGTGATTGTTATGCTGTGCTATGTCATTTCATGTTATGCTATAACCTTATGTTTACACAGGGTCTCATTATATTCCTCAGGTGTGCCTCCATGATGTTGAAATTTCAGTAGGTATATACTCCTGTTCCTGGTTGAAGTTTATAGTCCTTATCAGGACATTGAGGATGTGTTCAGTTTTCTGTCCATGAGTCTCAATTTTCCACTTGAAGGCTCACCCAAACTCACTTTCAAACATCTTGGAAGCAAGTGAACAGAGCTAGTTCAGGAGTCCTGTTTCCTGTCTTACTGCTTGCCTGCCAGTTCTCTGTCTGTCTTATGTTTGTCTCTGGGAGATGTTTGTGCTCACTCAGTCCTCAAAATCTCATGTTTAGAAATCTCTTTCAAGATCTTATAATTTTTTCCCCCAATAAATGGTTATCATTGAGTGTGGCTCCATTAAGTTTGAATCTGTAGCACTTAAAATATTTCTTGACACAGAGTTGATACATAATATATGCTTGGTGAAAGAGTGAATATCTTCATTAAATTACATTTGCATATTTTAGACTCTTTAAAAATAATTTGCATTGCTTTCAAGGTGATTTTCCTAGAAGTGACAATGCTTGTCACTGATTATGTACTATAGCTATTTATACTTAAATTCCTTGTGTTTAAGGGTCAGGGAACATGAAGAACAATTTCCAGAAATTTTTATACAAGTCATCCATGAACTTAACAAAGATGAATGTGAATAACTAAATGAAATGTATTTTGCATCAGTAACTAAAAAGTCTTCCTTTTGACATCAGTGAATGGAGGCACTACCTTTTCTTTTCCTTCCTTCCTTCCTTCCTTCCTTCCTTCCTTCCTTCCTTCCTTCCTTCCTTCCTTCCTTCCTTCCTTCCTTCCTCTTTTTCTTTCTTTCTTTTTTTCTCTCTTTCTTTTTTTCTCTTTCTCTCTTTCTTTCTTTCTTTCTTTCTTTCTTTCTTTCTTTCTTTCTTTCTTTCTTTCTTTCTTTCTTTCTTTCTTTCTTTCTTTCTTTCTTTCTTTCTTTCTTTCTCTCTCTCTCTCTCTTTTGTCATGGGGCTTGAATTCTGGGCTGGAAGCTGAGCTCTTCAGCTCAAGACTAGGACTCTACCATTTTGAACCACAGTGCCACTTCCTGTCATCTGTAGTTAACTGGAGATAAAGAGTCTCATGAACTGTCTTTGAACCATGATCCTGAGATCTCAGCCTTCTGAGTAGCTAGGATTACAAGCATGAGACACTGGTGCCTAGCTAGCTTTACTATAATATCAGTTCCCTGGTTTATTGTCAGTATGTCTTGTAACTCTTCAATTGTTTTTACTTTAACGTGATCAGCAAAATATTAGGAGGATTTAACCAAATTAAGGACATTAAGTGTGATCATCAACATCTGGAAGTAAATATACACTTGATGTGTTTTAGGTAACAGAATAAGGGATAATTAAGTTTAAGAGGCTTTCCAAAATTTAAGAGATTAAGATTTAAGGGATAACAAAAATAGGAACAGTTTACAACTCTATATCTGTTTTTGTCTTTTTTTTCTTTTCCAGGCACTATAGTTGATATTATGGCTTCATTTTGCTAGGCGAGTGCTTTACCACTTGAGTTTCTTGGCTGTTTGCTATTCTATCTATGTAGCTACCTATGTATGTATGTATGTATGATATATGTATATATTTTATCTCTCGGTCTGTCATCTGTCTATCTCTGTCTGTCCTCTGAATCTATCATCTGTCTATCTGCCTGCCTGTCTGTTCTTTGTCTGTCTGTCTCTGTCTGTCTATCCCCTATCTATCTACCTGTCTGGATTGGGATTTGAACTCAAGACCTTGTACTTGAGCCACACTCCTAACTTATTTTTCTTTTTTATTTGTCTTTTCAGGTTAGGCCTTGCACAATTTAGCTAGGATGACTCTCAATCCTTAATCCTCCCGTCTCTGCCTCCCAAAGAATTTGGATATACAGGTATGCACTATTGTGAATGATTTGAAGAAAAGCCCACATATTTAGAAAATTAGTGGCACTTTGCCATCATTAATGTCAAAATCTGGTAGTAGGTATTAAACTTGGAAAATCCAAATACTATATTTAAGGACAGTGCTCCCTAGGATTTGAGGGGCAAGAAGATTCTAGCTGATTGTGAATGAGTCACAGATATCTAACACTATATGCAGTAATGTCTTCCTGGAGACCAGTGGCACTCATTACCAATATATCCTCAATTTGAGGACATCCCTGTCACACATATGGGTCATATGTACATATCTCAGAAATACTTAGTCACTCATGATCTTGACAGTTTCAAGGAGTACCTTTTAGGTATTTTGTAGAATTTGTGTGTGTGTGTGTGCCAGTCCTAGAGCTTCAACTCAGGGCCTAGGGCACTGTCCCTGAGTTTCTTTATCTCAAAGCTAGTGCTCTACCACTTGGGTCATAGCTCTACTTCTGGCTGTTTTGGTAGTTTAGGGGAGATAAGAGTCTCATAGACTCTCCTATGCAGGCTGGCTTTGAACTATGATCCTCAGATCTCAGCCTTCTGAGTAGTAGCTAGAATTACAGACATGAGCCATGAGTGCCTGGTTGTATTTTATAGAATTTGAGGGTATCTAATGTTTTCTCATGGTTACTGAGTCTTACGGATTTATTTTGTAGGTAAAGTATATTTAATGTGAATTCAGAAGTTTCTTTAGGTAGAATTAATAGTACAATTGTAATCTTAGCAGAAGACCACTTACTTAAAAGTCTTAGCATCAATAAGTGATTTCCTTGCCAATCAACAACAGATAGGAATTGCTAATATTTCATTATTGAAATATGGGTTTGTTTGGTATATGCAGTTTTGTTTAACAATGGGAAATGTCTTTAAATTGACATTGGTATTTTCTAGCTTTTTCTTTTGAAAGACAAAATTGACCTCCCTAGCCCTCTTCCTCTTCCTTTTTCTGCATCCTTATCTTCTGAGTCAATTGCAATATTGTTCATAAATTCTACACAACCTTATGATTCCTTGGTGGAATAATTTTCTTTGTAACCTCCTACAAACATTCTATATTTGATCAAAACCTTTCCTGCAATAACTAGCATTGATAAAGATAATTCTTAACAGCAGTTTATTTGTTCAATTCCAACTTTGATGTGCTGTGCTTCAGCTTCAATTTTTAGCATGTCATATTCTTATAAATGTGTCTTCTTATTGAGGTCATATATTTAGGGCTTCTCATATTCCCAAGCTGAGGTAAATAATAGCTGTTAGAACTATATGCTTGTACATTAGCGCTGATATGCTTTCTCAGTGGCTCTGTTGTCTTCAGCTCCTAATTCAATTGTTAAAGGTGACCCACTGCACCTCTATCTTTACTGAAGCACTTCTTCACCAGAGGATCACTGCTAATGCTATAACACAAATGCGATGCAATGAAGACAATAAAAATACATATTAGCCACCTATATATGATGGAGAAGACAGGCAGGAGAACAAGGTCTTCCCGATAGATTTTGAAGAGATTCCACTGGGAAGTTTACGTTAGAAAGTTGTACCTAAAGTTCAAGGGGAGAAAGGGGAAATGGTGACCCATATCTACAAGAGAAATAGATACTTAGATATTCCTATACTTCTGATTCTCACAGTCTTATGACATTTTTATATGATTATAATTTTTTATACTATTGCTTTTAACCAACTTTTGTTGAAGAGTATTTTCATCCTTATGGTGAAAAACAAATCATCTGAATTTTTTTGTCATATGATACCCAGATAATTTATTATTGCTATCAAACAAAAGTAACAGTCGACATATTAGAGCTTAGGGTGTGCAGATCCTAACTTTGAGGAGAAAACAACAAATTCATCAAGGAAAGTAGTGTGAGTTTATGATGAGAACGTCCTTTGATATTCAGTGTTATGGGGGGTCGAAGGTCTTTCAGTGGCCCATGAATTAAGACTTGATGATCAGGGTAGCATTCCTGACAGAGAGAAAACACTTAGGAGCTAAGGCCTAGTAGAAGAACCTTGAGTTCTTAAGAATGATTTGGGCATCTTAACATGTCCAGGGTTTTCCTTTTCTTCCCTGACTTCCAGGTGAGTGCTTTTGCTTTCGCATGCAACAAACCAGCTCCCAGGATATCTTGCCTCCAATTGATTGGCTCAAAGCAACAGGGCCCATCAATCACTCATGACTGAACCCTCTAACCCTTTTCTCCATATAAGTGAGTTTACGCGCGCACTATATAGTTGCTGTAGTAACAGAAAGCGGAGGAACACAGTCGCACCCAGCTTCTTTGTATTATAGTTGCTGGAGGCGCAGACACATGTGCGGACATGTGATGTATCTACTGTCATCCAAAATGGCCTCTGGCTGACTTAATGCCTCATTTTTCAGCTGGTGTTTCGGATGCATCTCCAAAGGGAGACTTTAATGATCCGTCAGGCTGGCATCTCTGCAGTTGTGTAGTGCATGATAAGACCAATGAATACCGTAGTAATATGTCCATTGCTAGGCATACCTTGTTGTAAAATGAGTTCCTGGCTTCCAGTTGGTATTATATAAAATCTTATGCCTATTGAGGTAGTTCTAGAGTGTAGGGGTGGTGGGGTTGATCAAAGTATATATGGACATAATATAATCACATAGCGCATCAGTGGAATGGTGGGTATTTCTAACATTAGGAGTAAAAGTAGACAATGCCCAGGACTTTAACAAAGCTTATAATCACTTGGCTATCTTGAACACAAATAATATGATGTATGTGTGTTTGTACATAAATTAAGAGAAAGTGATAGGCAAATATGAATGAAAATTGAACATGTGTTGCTTCCATTGTTCTCAGATCCATTCGTTGGGCTTTTGTAGTGTTATTCTATAGCAAAGGAACTAGATTTCCTCTGCTGCTGGACACTCACTGCTTTGGGAATAGTCTACCTGGGAAAAGCACCAGGGAGAGCAAGGCAATTTCCTGACTCCTTCAGTGCCTTCAGCGGCTTCTTTATTTTATTTTATTTTTATTGTGAAAATACTGTACAGAGGGGTTACAATTACATGGGCAAGATAATGAGTACATTTCTTATCAAGCATTGTAGCCTCCTCCTTTGTTTCCCCTTCCCATCCCATCCCCCCCACCCCCTCACCCAACCCTCCTCCCCCCAACCCCTACCAAAGTGAAGATTATTTCTTCAGCGGCTTCTATAGCAACTCTGAGAGTCAGCTTTCATGCCATTGGCCTTCTTGCTACAGATCCATTTGTGTTCTTGTTTCCACAGGAATCTGGCTTGTGGGACAGCCCTGGCTCCCAGGCTGTGGTAATACTACCTGCTTCTCTGCTTCTCTACATTCCTCCAGGATAGAAAGTTAGAAAGTTCATCTATTTCCTTCCTCCCTCCTTCCCTTCCTCCCCCTCCCCCTTCCTTCCTCCTTCCTTCCTTCCTTCCTTCTCCCCTTCCTTCCTTCCTTCCTTCCTCCCTCCCTCCCTTCCTTCTTTCCTCCTTCCTTCCTCACTCACTCTCTCATTCCCTCCCTCCCTCCCTCCCTCCCTCCTTCCTTCCTTCCTTCTTTCCTTCCTTCCTTCCTTCCATCCCTCCCTTCTTCCTTCCTTCCTTCCTTCTGTCCCTCCCTTTTTCCTCCCTTCTCCTTCCCCCCTCTCTCTCCATCTCTTCCTTTTCCACTTCCTGACACAAAAGTGTACCATAATTCACCTATTTTAGGCGTCCTATCATGGCTGACATGACAAATGAATGTCACTCCATCTAGTTTTTTTCCTTGAAGTAGGATCACATGGACTTTTCTGCCCAGACTGACCTTGAACCACAATCTTCCCACTCTCAACCTCCAGCTATGGAGTTATGGATGTGAGCCATCAGTACCCAGCTCATTTTCTCCTTCTTCATTATCTAAAGACTTTTTAATATAAAAGCTGTACTAAAGAGCACTTGGCTTTATGCACACAAAATAATCCATTTATAAAATATTGGATAGGTGAGTTGGGACTCGAAATACTTACCTTCCAAATGGAAGGTAAGTAGTAATAGTATAGGTAGAGTTGTGAATCATACTGTGCACAATAAGAATGAATTATCACAAGGTTCTAATACAAATGAAGACAGTATCGGTAAACAGAATGTAAGATGTGCCTTCAAGTAAGTTTTTGGAGGCAAAGTAGCTAATGAGCATCAATTCTGGGGACAGTAATATTGATTTTACCCAAGACTTGAGACATGAAATAGTACAGTTCATATATAAGAAATCTGATAGCTCCAAACTTGACAATTATCCCCAAAGTTTATGTGCCATATAAAAATAATCACAATTAGTTAAATCAAAAGTAATTTTGTGTGTGTGTGTGTGTGTGTGTGTGTGTATTTTACAAGATTAGAACTCAGTGCTGTCCCTGAGATTTTTTTGATCAAGGTTAGTGCTCTATCTCTTTGATCCACAGCTCCACTTCTGGTTTTTGGTGGTTAATTGAAGATAAGAGTCTCACAGACTGCTTTTGATTGGCTTTGAACTGCAACCCCCAAATCTCAGCTTCCTGCATAGCCAGGATTATAGGTGTGGGCCACTAGTCCCTTCTCAGAGTGAAATTTTTGGCATGCCAAATGTATAAGATTTCAAAATATCCATTCTGAAGCATGTCTAATAATTTATGCTCATGTTATTTAGGGAAAGAGTTGATGTCTTTCTTATAAAAAGCATCCTACTCAGGACTAGCCCTTTTCCTTGGGTGATTGTTGATGATATATTATGATCAAAAGGAAATTTGTGTCAACTTGGGCAGATTAAAAGTTAGCTCTTGCTGTCACTTTGTCAGATCCAAAAACTTATAAGCCATTTCAAAGGACTATTATGAAAACATCAGTAATTGATAGAAATTAATTTTAGATTAAAAATAAAGAAAAATTGCTTTGATTTGAGAGAAAAATATATTTGACTCTTTTCTATGTGCTTTCACAATTCTTGATCAAATACATTTTTATTTTATAGGGAAAAGAATTCTAATTTAGAAGGTTCTGGTTGTTCATATGATAATGTAAGCTGTTTCATTTTCTCAAAGATTCCTCTGGCTACATTATTTCTAGTGACCCTCTAATATGTACTATATCAAAAGTATGAGAAAGGGAGGCTGGGAAAGTGGCTCAGTGGTAGAGTACTTGTCTTGCATGCATGAGGCCCTGGGTTCGATTGCTCAGTACCACATAAGCAGAAAAAGCTAGAACTGGCGCAGTAGCTCAAGTGATAGAGTGCTAGCCTTGAGCTGAAGAGCTGAAGGACAGTGCTCAGGCCCAGAGTTCAGGCCCCATGACCAACACATAAAAAAAAAGTATGAGAAAGGAAGTCTGAGGCATAGTTTGTAAAACTAAACATGATGACCTTACATTTTGGTGAACAGTTATTTTGAGTTTCCAATTACAAATATTACTGGGAAAACATTGGAATTAATTTTGCTTTGCTTCATGTTGCTTTCCTTCATGTCTGTGTTTTGTTTTGAGATTATTGGCTTCTGTATTTGGCATGAATATAAACAGCATAAGGACAACCAAAACAAAATTAATCCATCACAGCTTTAATTTGTATTTGACTATTTTTATCATTCACAGATTTACTATCTGGAAAATTTCCCATTTCTAGCTAAAAATACAATAATAATTTTATAATGCTTTGAAGGTTTGAAGAAACAATGTTTTATTCTCATATTATATGACATTCTTAAATATAGTTAAAATGTTTTTTCATTCTGATGACTTCTATGATCACACAATTACACTACCTACAAAACACTATACTCACAAAATATACAACCTGATTAAGTAAAGATCAATATTTGTCAAAAAACAGTATATAAATATCAAGGTGATTGGTGGACATTTATTTTGTAAATATGAAAACAATTGTAAAATGAAGGCAATTTTAACTATTTAATTTTAATAAAGAAAACTATGTTTACATATATATATGTAATTTTTAAAAACTTCACTTTGTACAACTAAGCAATGTAGTACCTATAAAAGGATTAGAAAAAACGTAATATCATAAATTTTAACCACCAAGATGTTTAAAATATTGATTGAAGTAAATGTAGGGCAACATCCACAAGAACGTTTGAGTTTATCTGTTTCTATGGAAATATATGTTATTTTAAGTATACATGAATGTGCTTGGTGACTTTTAATATATAAATGCATATGATATACATTTATATGCATATATATCACATTCACTTATAAGTCGTTGTTAAAACATACTTTATTAAGTTAGTGTTGATTCCAGGATACAGAAGTCTTGGATTTGAAGTATTTTTCCTTGTCTATAAAGCAGTACTCTATAACAACTAAAAGTGTTATGCCATGTTAAAGATTTCTTAGCACTAAGTTGCTATTCTACATTAGGGAAGTAAATGGCAGATTTTTCTAGTACATTTGTGGAGATGTATACATGCTAGATGTTTTCACAAAAAAAGTTATTTTTTTTCCAGAGTACTTTTCTTCTCTGCCTTCCTCTTTCCCTCTATTTGTCTTAAATACATTTTCTTTATTGACACATAATCACAAAATTTTGATGCCACAAAATTAAAACTAGTTTTACCTGTGTTCTGTCTACTTTCTATTACTCTTCCTATTACTTTCATATTCCTTATTTTTTCTCCATCTTATTATAACATTTTAGAAAAATGCTAGTTTCTATTTTGTTCAAGCTCTATGAAAACAATAACATAGCTCAAACTAAGGTTAAAAAGTAACCAAGTTTAATAAGAACAACGTATTAAAAGTATTTTTTTTCACTAAAATGTAAGTACTGTTCATAGTAAAATAAAACAGCTATAGGTAACAATGTCCAAAGTCATGGAAAATGAAAATCAATTGCATTATGATTTTAAATTAGTCTTGAAAAGCAAGAGTTTTTCCCCCATATTAGCAAAGAATAATCTGTACAGCATATAGTCAGTCATGTGTATATTGGTTACTCTATGTGATTGATGTATTTGACTGTACAGGTCTACATGAATATGTGCTATATGTATGTGATAATGAACACTTCAATAGTTTGAAATTATGTTCTTTTCATTAAAGTTCAAAATCAGCTGCTTGACAATATTATTTCATTTTTCTTTTTGTTGGCTGTGCAGTCTGAACTCTGGGCCTGGGTGCTATCCTCAGCTCTTCACCTCAAGGCTAGAGCTCTACCATTTGAACTACAGAGCCACTTCTGGCTTTTTCTGCTTATGTGGTGCTGAGGAATCGAACTGAAGGCCTCATGCATGCAAGGCAAGCACTCTACCACTGAGCCACCTTCCCAGCCCCGACAATATTATTTTCATAAATATATTACACTATAATCTTTACTTATAAAACAAGATAGTCCAAAATGTCACATCTCTACTTGAAAGAATTATACTGACCTATAAACCTTTGATATTTACTTTCTAATAACGAATTATTATCAGCACTTTTTTTCTTTGGGCAGTACTTTTCTGCACTAGAATTCTGTCAATGGAAATTGCATAGTAATAGAAAAGAACTATGTACAAATGAAATAAACATAGTAATCTAGACATTTTTACATTAACAGCCTAGTAATGGATTATTATCATTACCTTTTGCATTGGAAAGGACATTTCTATACTTTGAATTCTGTAAATAGGAGCAGACTTGCCCCATACAGTTCTTTATAAAAATATATAGTACCGTTTATTCTTGTCCGTCTGCATAAGCTCACAATAGAAATGAAGTGCTTGTGGCCACGCATGTCTTCTGTGCCGTCAGAAAAGGAAACATCAAGGAGAGACATTATTTACATATAAATAGATGAAAATCTTCATAAATAAAACCTTTATGCACTGAGCCACAATGAAAAACACATTCTGAAAGTTTCCTTCCAGAAGCAGTTTTCTAAAATCTCAATAAAGGGACTGTCTGTCTTTAATAGTTGACAGTGATGTTGTATGGATCTTATTGTATTTAAAATCCACAAAGCTTATTTGGTAAATACTAGGTAAGAGAAACTTCTGGAAATCATGGCATATTCACAAGTATGATTTTTGTTTATATGTTAAAATCCTATGGATCAGTTTGGTGAGTTCATATAGATAGTGTGAGTTGCATAGGAGAAAAGTAAAGAGGCCATGAAAACTATAGCTGAGAATACGTCCTCAGACTGTTTTGAATGTCAGTAGCAAAGCAAAATCTCCAAATGAGAAACTATGTGCCATAGCTGCTTTCTCATTCATTTTGATTAGGCAGTATTATTTCTGGGAAAATTGAGTCCATGAAAATCCTAGCGGTGTAGATTGTCTTGATTTATTTCTACAGCCACAAAACATATCCATCATTTTGTCAATTTGTTATAGTCTCTTGACTTAGCCCCAATTTGATGCTTGGGTGGTTTCCAGCTTTTGATTTTATAAATAATTCTACAGTGTCTAACCTCATATGTATATTATGTTTTATGGTGACCACTATCAGGACCAATTTGTGACACTTCCTGATGGGTCAAATGTAGTCAGAAAGTCTTTTTGTAAAAAAACAATTTATAATTCTCATCAACTATTTAAGAGCATGTCTAATTCTTCGTTAGATGTCTTTAACAGGGTATGTTATTGTACTATATTGTTTTACCAACATCTTGATGTACCTTAAATTAGTATTGGCACTATCATGAGTAAGAGCATCAGCAACTCGCCATAATTTAATTACTTCTATTCTTATAAATTGCAAGAGAAATTGTGTAGTTTCAAGAAAGTTGAACTTGTCAATGTAGCCTTTTGTATCATTTCTGGTTTTTTTTTTTGCATTGCTAGAATATTCTTCTCACTTCTTGATTGTGGAAGATTCTACCCATATTTTATTCTATTTTTACATGGCTTTATTCTGTCCATCATATCTCAGCCCCTCTCAACATCTTTCCATACTATGTGAATTATAGATAAAGTAACCAAGTTCATTAAATAAAAAGACACTTGAAATTAAACTTCAGATAAAAAGATAATTTTGAAGGCACCTTATTTGATTTACAAATAAACTTTGTATGTGTGTTGTTGAGTCTTTTTACAGCTAAAGTATTTCTGTACTATTTGAAATTCAAATTTAAATTAGGTGTTCTATAATTTATCTCATAATTCTGGGTATGGATTCAGCTTACTCTTGTTTAAATATTTATCCAGTTGTGCAAATGTGTCTTTCTCTATAGCCTGTCAAATATTGTATGCATTCAGATATATTGTTGTGGCTTTGCATTTGGTTCTATTGGTTTATTCTTGGATAAATAGTGTACTGTTTAATAAGAAACCTTTCTGGTCTTTGGGTATTTTTAATGCTATCGAACTATACCTCTATCTGTCTCTATCCATCTCTCCAGGATAATCTTGCTCATTTATTTATTTGAATTTACTTTATAAACTTGCCAAATTCCAATTAGAAAGTTTATTGACACTTGTATGGAATCTAACAGGTTAACTGGAAAATTTTTTATCTGAGATATATAGTGTCTTCTCTTTGAAAACATGTTTTCCATTTTGTCAAGTTTCTTGCTTTTCTTTAGTGTTTACAAGAATTTTTGTACTCACTTATTAAGCCCATAGTTAAATATGATTAATCAGGACTTTTCTTATATTATTTCTTACAATAGTGATTGTTTCCATATAAGCTTATTATGAATCCCTGTTTGTACATTTTTTTCTTTTCTTTTTGCATGTGCATTTTGAATATTTTTATTATCATTAAGTAGTTGTACAAAGGAGTTACCATTCAGCAGAAGAGTTTATGAATACAGTGCATCTTGATCAATGTCACCCCTTTGAACATTCTCACCCCTCCTACCCCACCTCTTCCCTTACTTGTCTTAATTTTAGGCTATGTACTGATTTCTTTTTGGTCATTTAACAAAGCTGTTTATGGTCCAATGCATCTTGATTTGAGTCATCCCTTCAACAACTTCACTCCTTTCAGTCCACCGCTTCTTTTATTTTTCTCACTTGTGTGGGATATACACTGCATTCTTGTTTGCACTCTTCCCACTTTCCTACTATTCTCCTACCCCTTTCTGCTTTGCCCTATCTTTCCCTCTTGCAAGTACCTATTTCCTGGTACTTATTTGTTGAGCTTTGACTTAGTCTTTCTGAAGGGTTACACTATTTGAACTCTCCAGAGTCTATTATACGTCAGCTAATTAATTTGCAATCACTTGCGTACTACCCACCGTATTTACTTGTAGGTTTATAAGCACACTCTAGCTCCTACCAGTGGGAGAAATCATGCGACCGGTTTCTTGGTGTCTGGCTTACTTCTCTTAATATAATTTGTTCCAAGTCTTTCCATTTCCTGATGAATGGTACAATAAAAATTATTCTGATGGATGAGGAGAATTCCATTGTCTGTCTATCTGTGTGTGTATGTGTATACCACGTCTTCTTTATCTTGAACAGTTTATATTGTTATGCTTTCTTAAATTCTTACTATGTATATTTCCTGCTTTCTCAAATAATTAATGCATAGTTTCATGTAATTTAAATTCACTAGAAAGCAGTAGCACGTGGCATCGATCCAGTAATGAAAATGCATGTTAGTGTATCTTTTATACTTTCCATTTTCTTAACTGTTATTAAGTCTATTTAAACTGTCTTAAGAGCCATGGTTTCAAGATGTTGTTATAAATAATTCTGACCAGCCACCTGCCGCACTTTTATGTATGTGTTTTGACTATACAAAGATGTTTCAACAACTGTTGATGAATTACTAGAAGTAGTCCATACCTTTTGAATTATTTTAGAAGTTTGAGTGGCAATGCCACCCAATAAGCCTTTTAAAATTTTCCTCTTTGATGAAACAGGAGAAAGAGACATATCTGCTATTTTCTCCATTCCTGAATTCAGGGCTTTTAGTTTGCCCCTGCAATCATGTGGTGACCGTTTCTGTTGCAAAGCAGCACTGGGGGGTGGCCGTCCTGGGCCTTGGTTGGTCTGCTGGAACTGGGCCTTTGAAAATGGAAGCGTGTTATTTGGTTGTCTGCTCAGAGCCCAGAGTGAGAGCTTTGTAAACCACATGTCTGAACATCTGCACCTCATGACAGCTCTGCCCTTCAGACACACACTTCATCTCAACCCATACTCTCTCCACCTTAACCATCACTGGGTTGACGATTTGAGCAGTCTATGGAAGATTCTATGGAAGTCTATGGAAGTTCCTGTGGGTAGCTTCTTCCTTCAGTTATGGTTACAGTGAACAGTGGGTGTAAGTGTTTTAATGCTGTCTTGAAAATCTATGAAAATGTTCCTACAACAATGATCGATAGATAAGACTGACTAACTTCAGCATCTTTCCTGTGAGTACATTCCAAAAAAACAAACCAAGATAAAAACAAAAAGAAAAAAACTAAAGTGATAATGGGTTCTTTGATAAATCTGAGGCCCTGCAATGGGAAATTGGCTAAATGTGAAATGATATGTCAAATGTGGCTCATCTACCCCAGGCCACTGCTCACACCTGTAATCCTGGTTACTCAGGAGGCTGAGATCTGAGGGCCGTGATTCAAAGCTAGTAGAGCAGGAAAGTCCAATAGACTCTCATCTCCAATTAACCATCAGAAAACTGGAAGTGATTCTTTGGCTTAAGTGGTAGAGTGCTAGCCTTGAGCAAAAGAGCTCAGAGACAGCACCCAGCCATGAGTTCAAGCCTCGAAACCCCTCCTTCATTCCCCCAAAAGCTAATCTAACCCAGTGTCAGTGGCTCACACCTGTAATTCCAGCTACTCAGGAGGCCTAGGGCTGAGAATTTTGGTTTGAAGCCATCCCAGGCAGGAAAAGCCATGAGACTCTTATCTACAATTAACCAGCAAAAAACCAGAAACGGAGCTGTGGTTCAAGTGGTAGAGCACTAACCTTGAGCACAAATGCTCAAGGATAGCCTAAGCCTTGTGTTCAAGCTTTAGATAGTCCAGGCTCTGGGTTTAAGCACTAGAACCAACACATACACACACACATATACAGAGGCTAAGCTTTGTGTCAGTATGCTTTATTTACTACTATTAAATTCCTATTTAATACTATTACTTTCTCAGTCCACAATGCTAATTTATCTTATTTCTATTAGTTTTTCTGTCTCCTTTGAGTGTTCCAAATATTAAATGTTTACTTTCTTAGAAGAGGAAATGATGAAAGAGGAAGAGGAAGAAGAAAGAGATCAAAGGACTTTCCCATGTCACACAAAGGATGAACCAGGAGCTAGGATTTTAATCTTACTTGCAGCTCCAGTGGCCACTAAAATATCCTGCCACATTTTGCTAGTTCACCCATGCAGGTGTTCCTTGGTTGATCTGTTAACTTACATTACATTTGTAACCAACATATAACAAACATTACATTACAGTAGTTTGACATTTACTCTGTGTCAGACTATTGAATATAGGAAAAGGTAAGTTGTTGATAAGGAGGTCTTCAAGTGACTTTATTTTTTGGCGATGGTTTGAACTCAGGCACTTGCTGGACAGGTGCTCTATCTCTAAGATACATCCTGCCTCCTTTTACCTCTATCTGAGGTAAAATCTTGCTTCCTTCTCTGTTCAGGCTTGTACCATATTTTAGTTTTTCCCTCATATCTGGGAAGACAGGTTCATTCCCTCGTGGACAGTTTCTTTTGTTTGAGATGGAGCATGTTTTGATTTTTCTACCTGGGCTGGCCTGGAAGCTCAATTCTGATGGAAGCATTGTCTCTCAGAGCTATTGGTGCCTGGCTATGGGTTGCAGAAGAGTCTTGCAAATTTCACTTCCTGGGCTGACTATGAACTGTGATTCCATTAATCTCAGGATCAGCTGTCATCTGAAGGTTACAGGTGTAATCCATTATTATCTGATTCCAGTAACATTTCCTATGGGATGGCTCAACAAATGTTATTTATGATAAATGAATTCCCAGTGTTTTCTACAACTCACACCTAAAATGAAGAAATCATTGAAATAAGGGACACAATTAAAGTTTATAGCTATTAAATATCATGGGGAGCTGGGCCTCCTCTGCCTCCAGTCCCCCTAACTTCAATTGCTTATGCTGCCTTCTAAGCCAGCTACAGCTAGTTTTGTCCTCAGATCATCATGGGAATGGTTGTCTCTATGAACATTGTACATATATTGAAAGTTACTAAATTATAGCTTATAATATCCCATAAGAGGATGCAACTGCTTATAAATTTTATTTCTCATTTCCTAAAACATATTTTGATGTGGGATCTCTGCTTAATATTTATGTTGAACTTGTTATTTATCAGATGTGCCACTGCTTTTAAGCATCAATTTCAACCATTAGGAAAATAACAGAATTATTATCTTTATTTTATTTTGATGTATGTATTTATTTAGCCAGTCCTGAGGTTTCAACTCAGGACTTCATGCTCATTTTGCTTGTTTGGCTAGTGTCTGCCACTTGGAGTGTGCCTCCATCCCAGTGTTTTGATGGTAATTTTGGAGATGAAGTCTCACAGACTTTTCTACCTGGACTGGCTTTCAACCTCAATCCTTCAGAAACTTGGCCTCTCGATTAGCTAGAATTTTATGCACCTGCTTTGTCTATTTTCTTTTATTTTATGGTCAGAGGCCAAGATTCAAACTTGATATCTGATGCTTTCTTTTATTGGCTAGCTCTTCACAACTGAGCCATGCCTCCAATCCCAGGGTTTGTTCTTTCTTATTTTATTTCTGGATATCCATTTTAACATGAGGTGGTTTTCCCCCTTATGTTACAATTATTTAGTATATAGAAGCAAAATGTGAGATAATTTCATGAACCAACAGAGTATGAGAAGGCTCACAATTAAAAACCATAAAGATGACTAGATACATGAATAACATTACATATTATATTATAAATAGTACAGTGTGGTGCACTCAGCATCTGGTTAATTCTTGTGGAATAGCATGGAAGTTATTGGCCATTGTGACTTTCGGGGTTGCAGTGGTTGCTCCGGTATCTTGCAACAATGTTCCTGAAAAAAAAGGTCAAACAAATATATTTATCGAAATGGCCAGCTTCCAAGCCTCAGGGTTCCCTTTCTTTGCAGATAAATCATATAGAAAATGAAAATAAAATCCTCACAAAGAAAGTTAATCCTGTTTGAAATACTCATGAAAATGATTTGTTTTAGGAACAAGGTATTTCTTTCTGGCATTATGTGCTAATCATAATACATCTTGTATATAAGCCAGATAGCCCATTTTAAAGACGTGCAGACATAGGTAACCAAAGTTTGGTCTTAAACAACTGTTATTTTTCTGTGAGCTGACTGGAAAGAAAGAATTAAGAAGAGTCTGCCAGGTTTCTGGCGTCATTGCTGGCACTGTGTCCTACTTTCCCTAAAAGAACGGCAGCGATTAGAAACTTGATGGATGCGCCCCTCAATTTATTTCTTAAAAGAACCAAAGTTCCCTATCTTGCAGCCAGACTCACATGAATTACTCCAATCAGAATGACTGGAGGCATTCTTTATTAAAATGACAATGAGAGTAATTACATTGTTAAAACTGTCAATCCTTTTTCACTCCTTTGCCAGTGCAGACACAATGATATGATATTAGGAACAAAGGGAAAAATGGTTTTTATAAACAGAGTCTTTTGAAATACTTCAAAAGGAACATCACAGCAAGGGTATTTGCTGTGACAGTAAAGCATGGATTTGGTGATCTGTATTGGGTAGTGTAATGGACAAAACTAACTTAACAAATAGCTGTACTCATAGTCCTGAAAGAAGAGAAATGTCTCACTCTAAGACTTCCTTCCTTCCTTCCTTCCTTCCTTCCTTCCTTCCTTCCTTCCTTCCTTCCTTCCTTCTTTCCTTCCTTCCTTCCCTCCCTCCCTCCCTCCCTCCCTCCCTCCCTCCCTCCCTCCCTTCCTTCCTTCCTTCTTTCCTTCCTTCCTTCCTTCCTCCCTCCCTCCTTCCCTTCCCTTCCCTCCCTCCCTCCCTCCCTCCCTCCCTTCCTTCTTCCCTTCCTCCCTCCCTTCCTTCCTTCCTTCCTTCCTTCCTTCCTTCCTTCCTTCCTTCCTTCCTTCCTTCCTTCCTTCCTTCCTTCCTTCCTTCCTTCTGTTTTTCTTTCTTTCCTTTCTCTTTCTTGTACTGTGGTGTGAACTCAGGGCCTTGCATTCTGCTTGGCTTTTTTGTTCAAGCCTGGCACTCTATCATTTAAGTCACAGCCAAGCTTTTTGCTGATTAATTGGAGATAATTGCCTCGTGGACTTTCCTACTCAGGCTGACTTTGAACTATGATCCTCAGATCTCAGCCTACTGAGATCTCAGCTTAAAGGTATGACCGATTGGTGCCCAGCCAGGATATTCATCTTCAACATTCTCTAACATATAAAAGGAAAGAAATGGTAGGTACAGTCTGATAATTTCATAAACATACATTGGAAAAGGATGAGGACTGAAATGTATGTATAAACATATATGTGGGAGAATTGTTTTTTTGTTTTTTTTTTTTGTTTTTTTAGGAAGACCTCATCCCTTACCAATACATGTAGATCTAACATCTTTTTAAAAAAATAATTATTTATGTGGTAATGAAGAATTGAACTCAGGGCCTCATGAATGCTAGGCAAGCACTCTACTACTAAGCTATTTTCTCAGCCCCTGGGGAGAGTTTTAATAGGAATATAAATAAGATTTGATAGAATGGTATAGAAATACAATAAATAAATTGAGACTGGTGCATCATAAAATAATTATTCTGTAAACTCTTCCTTCTTTTCCTTCTTTTTACTTACATTTTAGGTATTAAAGAAGGAAAGGGACTCATCAAGAGTTATAACTGATTAATTTGTTCAAATATCAAAGTCAATTTTCTATGATTAATATAAATACTCTTGAAGATAAGCCTAGTTTGTTACATAGTTCTGTGGTTGACCTAAGCCAGGGAATTCCATCCTGTCTTTCTCACATACCCCAGTGCTGTGTCGCACAGAGGAAGTCCTCTGGCTTCTCTTTTGGATACCTTACTTTGTTCTAGTGGCTTTCTGAGTTCTTCCGTTATACTGGTACCTCTCAGAAAAGAGTCCGAGAATTGGTGCTGGTGGCTCATGCCAGTAATCCAAATTACTCAGGCGGCTGAGACATCTGAGGATCATGGTTCAAAGTCAGCCAAGACAGGAAAGTCTGTGAGACTCTTATCTCCAATTAACCACCAAAAAGTGGGAAATGGAGCTATGGCTCAAGTGGTAGAGCTTTATCCTCCAACAAAAGAGCTTAGGGATAGTGCATAGGCTCTGAAGAGTGTTGAAATAGACATTTAGAAAGTATATCTGCTTTTCCTTTTATCTGTCACCTGCAGCAGTAGGAATTTGAGCAACACTTACAAACACCCTGTTTAAATGTCAGCATTCATGGAAGGAGAGTGTTAGACATCTTGACATATTTAGATTGAAATATCTTAGAAGGGGGTCTTGTCTGTTACTCTAGAAATCATCGCAAAAATTACCAAAAGAGCCGGGTGCTGGTGGCTCATGCCTGTAATCCTAGGCTACTCAAGAGGCTGAGATCTGAGAATCATGGTTCAAAGCCAGCCCTGGTAGGAAAGTCCTTGAGACTCTTATCTCCAATAAACCACTCAAAAACCAGAAGTGGCGCTGTGGCTCAAGTGGTAGGGCGCTCACCTTGAGCTGAAGAGCACAGGGACAGCACCCAAGCTCAGAGTTCAAGCTCCACGACCAGCAAAAAAAAAAAAAATTACCAAAAGAATCCTCGCAAGCTACTATGGACATGTGACCACCTAGATCTACAGATACAAATTATGGATAATCTTAATGCTTATAGTACTTTTACTTTATTTGGGTGATTAGTTTCTAAAACAATAATGCCATGATCAGTTTCTATAGTGACAAGTTTCTAATACTCAAAGAGTATCATTTCCATTTTTTTAACGTTAGGATTTTCTCTCATTGTCCTATTCATCTAATTTAGCCTGATTTCTTCCTCTAAGGATCCTATCAAACTTGCTTTCAAATAGTCCTAATTGAAAGTTTGCAAAAAAACGTATTCATGCATTCCAAGTCTACTTAAAAAAATAGAACTCACTCCTACCTCTAATTTCTTTAAATTGCATTTTGACATCTCAGTCATGAATGATGGTATTCAAATGTTAATTTTGAGATATCATTTTGATGGCATATTGGAGGATGAAACGAAGACAATCAGAATGTCATGATGACACAGCAGGTAATTTGTATTCTGCGGGAGTCTCAAACTTCTAAAAGAAGATGTTGCAGATATGATGGACAAGAAAGGGAGAAGTGTGAACGAGAGAAGCTATGGTAACAAAGCAGAATGGCCAAATCATATTGCATAGGAGACAAGCCAGACAACTCCAATTATTTCTTGATGCACAGCCTAAACGACAGAACAAATTCTTGTGTTGCAAAGAAATGTAAAAAGGAAAGTATGCATAAAATATCATATATTTGCAAAGTGAAGGTGTATCCAGGTTTCTGAGTGAACTCTTCATAACAAGGATAATGTTTTTCACTTTTATCATTCACTGCCAAATAGAATAAAGATGTTAATAACAAGCAACACTTGAAGGTAGACAAGTTTGTCAATAATTAGAATTTTTCAGTTGCCAGAGGCCTCCTCCTCCTTCCTATGCTATTTCTAATCTTCTGTCCCTCCCCAAGGAATCTGGACTATTCCAGTTGCCATTTGCTTGGTTCTCTTTAAAATGTCACATCACCTGGGCTAGGGATGTGGTTCATTGGTAGACTGTGTGCCCAGAATGTTTGAGGACTTGGCTTTGAACCTGAGAAACTCCCTCAAAGATTGTTCTATCTGAGGAGCATCTGTGACTCATGCGTGTAATTCTAGCTACCCAGAAGGCTGAGATATGGGGATCCCAGTTCAAAGCCAGCCCAGGCAAAGAAAGCCCATGAGAGTCTTATCTCCAATTAAATGCCAGAAACATGCCAGAAACAGAGGTGTAGCATAAGTGGTTGAGTGCTAGACTTCAGCAAAACAGCTCAAGCACAGCAGGTAGGCTAGCCCCATGACAGAAAAAAATTAATGCAATTCACCTAAAATCTTTTTTACTATAATGTCCTACCGACCGAAACGGGACTTAGAGTATGTCATTCCAGAATTTAATTGCTAATTTTCTTGATTATTTACATATTGACTTGAAGGATGAGACAATGTGCTTTCAAGACATTTTTTTCATTTCCAAGTTTGAAGATGGCATCTGTCACATATAAATTGGTTCCCTAAAAACCTTATCTTCAATATCACTGTATCAGAAAAGCAACTAGCCTATTTCCAATAAGCCCCAAACAAATAAATGTTATGGAACAATTTTGGTGAAATTTGTCCATTTATTTCTAAAAGAAAGCATTTCACAAATGTGAAAGATCATTATGGTTGTGAATCTCTGAAATGAGATTGTGAATTCTATAGCAAAATAGTAAAACTGATAGTAAAATAGAATGATTACTTTAGGATGGATTAAAAGAGATCTTTGCAATTAGTCATTTATTAAGGAATTAATGGTATGAATAATAACAACATCAACAACACTAATAATGATACCAGGAAGTTTTACTGAAGAAACTAATATGATTCAGTAATGATTATAATGAAGCAAAACAGGCTGAGTAATTATGAGGAACTAGGAAAAACCTACGGATTCCACCACATCTTCAAAATTTTAAAAGAGTCTAGCTTTATAAGCATGTGAGTTTAAAAGAAAGAAAATAAGCCATGTTACTTTAACAAGGATCATAAATGCCTTGTTCAGAGAAAAGCATGGGGAATCGATCAGAGTTAAGGTACTGCCTAATACGCGGTCTTTTGATTGGTTTCTCCATTATCAGCCTATCGAGGTTAATTTTGTGTGTGTGTTTCGACTTACCACAGGTTATTGGTTTGTCTTTTCATCCACAGTGGAGCTCAAAATGAGCACAGCTTCCCCACAGCGCGAGTGCTCTGAGCAATGTAGCAGATCATCTGCTCCAAGACCTTCTTCCCCACTACCAGGTGTATCTCTCACCATGAGGCCAGGAGGGGAGACGATTTCCACTTTGAAAAGACAGCAGTGAAATCTGAAACATTAGCATGCGGCACGAATGCAAGTCACTTCTCACCGTGGGTGCATCCAGCTCCCCTCGGCAGGATGTGCCTGCCCTTTTCAAGCTCAGAGAAATAGGGCTATTTTTCTCTCTCTCCTTTAAGTCCCTTCTGTGCACTGTATTTTCCAAATGCCAAATCTATGTTTATGGCCAGTGTAAATCTGCTCACTTCTGTGGCTTAACATTCCAAAAACACAGCCACAGCATGGATGATTAAAGAATGATTAGAGTGTACAAGTTGGCAAAGCAATGCCGGTTCACAATATTGCCATCTTTAACTATCTGTCCTGAATTTGCCATTATGTCTCCAGAAATAAGAAAACGTGGCACTAGGCCATATCCATCAACTCAAATTTTACATGATCACAGTTAGCTTGCAAAGGATGTATCAATCATATCATCATTTTTTTTGGTATGTATTTAGTTATTGGTTTGTTTATTTATGCCTCTCTCCTAGGGCCTGACCTCAGGGCCTGGGTGCTGTCCCTGAGCTTTTTAAAATTTTCTTTGTTGGTCGTGGAGCTTGAACTCTGGGCCTGGGTGCTGTCCCTCAGCTCTTCAGCTCAAGGCTTGAATCACAGTGCCATGTCTGGTTTTCTAGTGGTTTATTGGAGATAAGAATCTCATGGACTTTCCTGCCCGGGCTGGCTTTGAACTGTGATCCTCAGAGCTCAGCCTCCTGAGTAGCTAGGATTACAGGTGTGAGCCAACAGTACCTGGTTGTCACTGAGCATTTTTTTGCTCAAGGCTAGTGCTTTATCACTTTGAACCTCAATTCTACTTCTGGCTTTTTGGTGTTTACAACAGATGAATCTCATAAACTTTCTTACCCCAGCTGGCTTTGAACTTGGATGCTCAAATGTCAGCCACCTGAGTAGCTAGGTTTACAGGAGTGAGCTACTGGTACCAGCATGATTGTGGTTTTTTTTTTTTTTTTTTTTTTTTTTTTGCTTATGTGGTGCTGAGGAATCGAACCCAGGGCCTCATGCATGCAAGGCAAGCGCTCTACCACTGAGCCACCTTCCCAGCATGACTGTGTTTTTTGAACACATATGTTGATGTTTTGTGGCATGAGCTTTGTTAATCTGAGCCTGGCACATTGGAGGAAGTAAAGCAATATTGAATCAATCATTTTCCAAATGTCAAAATATTTTACTGCATCAATGAGCATACTTTATTGTCTTGAAAAGCCAGTAAAATTTCATTTTGGCCAATTAGTGCTATCTCATTATTAGCATTTATGACCATTTCTCAAGTTCTAGTTTCAAAATTAGGTAAAATAGTTTGATACAAATATTATGACAAGTGATTTTTTTTTTCAAAAAATGTTCCCATATGGGAAGGGGAGACAACGAGGAGGCAAAAATGCTTGATAAGAAATGTACTCGTTATCTTGCCCAGGTAATTGTAACTCCTCTGTATGGTATTCTCACAATAAAAAAAAAAAAAAAACAATAAAGGAAGCAGAAGGAAATTTAAAAAAACAAAAAAATGTTCCCATATTACAAAATAGAGAACTCAGATTATTTTTATCATTATTTATCTTTCATGAGTTGGGTAAAATTGACCTTTGTATAATTTGGTTAGCCTTAAGAAGCACATGATATTTTTTATTGGCTACTAAGGTGATTAATAAGTTGGTTTCTTATGCTTTTCAACATGAGTTACTTCAATGATATTTGCTAATATGTCATAAATTAGTAATATGTTATATCATATTATAAAACAAGCTTTAGAAAAAGAGAAGCTACCAGGAAATTAACTGATGAAGAATACAATGTGATTGTTGTGTCTGAATATACATGCAACTATTAATGACTACAAAATTCCAAAATAAGGCATCAGAATGATAAAAATTGAAAGGACCAACAACTATTCCAAGTGGAAATAATGAATAAATCAGAAACACTCCTACAATATTGATGGGAATGTGTGTTACCCTGATAAATAGTTTTGTAGCAAAACTAAGTATCATACCAGGCCTAGTGATGCTTAGGAAGCTGAGATCTGAGGATGGTGTTTAGAGACAGCCCTTTCAGGAAGGTCTGTGAGACTCTTATCCCCAATTGATCATCGAAAATCTAAAAGTAGAGCTATGGTTCAGGCAGTAGAGTGATAGATAAAGAAAAAAGCTCAGGTACAGTGCTCAGACCCTGAGTTCAAGCTCCAGGTCTGGCATGCACACATGAAACACACACACACACACACACACACACACACACACACACACACACACACACACACACACACAGAAAGACAGCCTCTGTGCCCTATATCATTTAGCCATTCTACTTCATGTTATTCACCCAAAAGAAATGAAAAGAAGGTATGTAGATATTGACATATGTTTTCAGTAACTTTATTTAAAATAGCTCATGTGCTTATTAATTGCTGAATAGATAACGTGATTGTAGTATGAAAAATAAAATACTACTATGAAATGAAAAGAAATTGTCTACAAGGCCCATAGAAAACACAGATAAATCTTAAAAAACATGTTGAATGGAAGACAGCAGATAATAGAACTTCCACTGTATATAAACTTTTAGTTAGAATCTAGACAGTGATTGAGAGTAACAAAGCAATTTGTGGTTGTCTGCGTGTTATGAGGGAACAAAGAAACTACAAAGATATTTTTGTATCTTGGATTGGTGGTGATCCTGAAAGTTTAATATTTAAATGTGTACAACTTGTGCTCAGTGCCTGCATTGTACCAGAGAGAGTGTTGGTGGCATCATATAATGGTGAGTATTCTCCAAGCATGTGTGTGGCCCGGTATTCCATCCTCAGCACTGATTCAAATGAGGCACTTATGAGAAACCAATGATGCTCTGAGTAGGGAAAGATTACCAGTAAGAATGGTCAAAATAATGGCACTAAGAAAAGGGAAAAACTGATTTCCTCTCAACCATCAACAATTAAAATAAAATGGAAGTGAAAGTATTGCCCTTAACAAAGAATTCAAATGTGTATGTTCAAACAGAGGCCTGCCATTCTCAACACATTACAGGCATCTGATGGACAATAGTATGTTGATTCATTGAAAACTTAAAGACAGAACAAACAGATGCTCTTGTAAGCCTCACAACAGAATATATATTCAGAGAAAATGAAGTCAGCATTTTAAAGAGAGGGCTAAACTCTTGTATGCTATTCTTTACAGCTAAAGTATAAAAACAACTTGTGTCCATCAACCCATGAGTGACTAGAAGAATGAATTATGTCATTTTAGGAAAATTGATGGAACTAGAGATGTTGAGAGTAGTAAGCTGGATAATGACAAACACTGTGTTTTCTTTCATATGTAGAAGCCAGATGCAAAGGAAAAAAACATGGACATAAACATAACTGAGGAATTGGTTTTTAGGTGGAGAGGAGGGTATGAAGTGGGCGTAATATAAGCGCAGTACTTTGTAGGCATGTATGAAAACATCACAGTGAAACCCATTGAAAATGCTGCAAACTGATCAAATAAAATAAAATAGAACTTTGCTTCTACATGCATAATCAGATAAATACCCATGAAAGCACATAGACATGTGACACAAATCTCCCCTGGGATAGTTGGCACAGAGCACTGTAATATATGGAGAAACTGAAGGAGTTAGTATCACTCATCTTGTTTAACACATCAATCAAACATTCCTCTGCCTCTTTCTCTCAAGATCAAACAAATGAAAACCAGCTAGGCACCAGTGTCTCGTACCAGTGTCTCAGGAAGCTGAGATCTGAGGATCATGGTTTGAAGCAACTTGGGCAGAAAAGTTCATGAAACTCTTATCTCTAGTGAAATACCAACAAGCCAGAAGTGGAGGTGTAGCTCCAGTGGTAGAGTGCTAGCTTGAAGTGGAAAAGCTAAAGCATAGTGCCCAGGTCCTGAGTTCAAGTCCCAGTAGCACCAGGTGAGTATGTATATACACACTGTCTCTCTCTCTCTCTCTCTCTCTCTCTCTCTCTCACACACACACACACACACACACACACACACACACACACAAAGAATATTTCGAGAAAAGAATATTGAAAAATGATTGATTAAGGGGATATTATTAAAATACATGGATATATGGAAACATCATAATGAAATCTCCTCCCACTGTATTACTAATACTATGAATATAATAGTGAGGAATAAAGAAATGTGAGGCAGGGTGGAATGATTTAAAAATGCAATCATAAGGTATAGCCATCTGTTTGTCCTACACTTCTTTTTTTTTCAGTTAGTATGTTAGTTTTATTTTCAATTCAGGGATTACAGTTTTAAAGGGTTTTTTTTGACCCTTCCTCCCTCCCTCCCTCCCTCCCTCCCTCCCTCCCTCCCTTCCTCCCTTCCTTCCTTCCTTCCTTTCTTTCCTTTTAGAGAAAGTACTTTAAAATAGCAATTTGTCCTACACTTCTTACATAATAATTTTTATTGAATGATTGATTAATTCATTGTGTGTATGTGCCAGTATTGGGGCTTAACTTGGGGCCTGGGCAATGGTCCTGTGTATTTTTACTCAAGGCTAGCACTAGAACCATAGCTCTGCTTCCAGTCTTTTTGATGATTAATTAGAGATAGGAATCTCACAGAATTTCTTACTTGGGCTTAGCTTTGAGCCTCAATCCTCAGATCTCAGCCTCCTGAGTAGCTAGAATTATAGATGGGAGCCACTGGCACTTGCCTAATTTTGGTTTTGTAATTTTTTGACAAAATAATAAGACAATTTGAAAATGTTCTAACCTCCTTACAAAACATCATCTTGGTGCTATTTGCAGTTAGTGTACACAGATGACTGAAATCTATCGGCCTCCTCTCACCTTTCCTTTATTGAAAGAAACACATTTGTGACCTAGATTAATTCAGCAGAGAAACGCAGTGTCTCCATCTCACTGTTCTGTGTCCGCAGAAGACAGTAGTACAGTTGTAAAATACGTGTAGTGGATCCACCTTTTTTCAGATCCTGACATATTTACAAATTGTAATTTCCCCTGGCGATCTCCTGTGACTAAATTACAATTGGCTTGTGCACCAATGCCTAGAGGAGAGGAGGAATCTAATCCATCTCAGTTTACATTGCTCTAGTGAAATACGTTAACTTCCTTCTTTCCTGGGAATTTCATTCCCTGAGGTCACCAAAGTGAACAGGGGAATGAATCTTACCAGTATAGAATTCATACTTTGCAACCTGGAAACAGAATATAACAAACAGAAGGTTTGGGGAAAACCTTTAGGTGCCATCACATATGCTAGAAAATATGGTTTAGACAAAATTTCTTGTAAATTCCTGTAAATACTACAACATACTGTTGCCATATTGAAATTGTGACAACAGGAAAGTGAAAACATATATCTCTGTGGCTCTGTCTGCCTATTAAAGTGTAGAAGTTTACAGTGATATTCATATCCAACCACTCTGTCATTTTGGCTATAACTGTTTTTTAAGATATAGAGGCTTATGGTGACATATTTTGGGGACACAGATCAGGTCCATATGTAGAGTGAGTTTATGAGATATGGACACATTTGGTTTAGGCAAAGACTTCTATATGACTCCTTATGAAACAATGACTCACAGGATTAATAAAAACAGAAACTCAGGAAGTTGCTTATTTAAATTTCCTATCCTCTCCCACTTCCTGCACTTCTAGAATATCCTCTACAACATGACCAACATATGAATTCTTCATGTGGATTAATAACCTAAGCTGGAGAGATAACCTTTATTGAGTGTCTTCAGCTTGCCAGACAGTAACAGACTTTTCTATTCATGAACACTTCTAGGGCTCTTACAATGAAGTCTTTACAATGTAGTAACTCATTGACTCCCCAAAAACCCTTGCGAGAGAGGTGGCTTCATTAACAATACCTCAGAAATAAAACATCTAGCACTGGAGGACAGGCATTTAAGCTAAGATCATCTGTCTCCTGTGCGCTTGTCTTTTACAGCAGTATCTTGCCTTGTATTAGGCAAATATTTCAAATGTGACTACATGCTTTGTATTTCTAAATCGGCAAGTAAAACATATGGTTTTGTAGTGTATGATATGATGTTTTGAGGAATGTGTACATTGTGGAATGATTAAATGTTGCTAATTAGTTTACCTGTCAACTTCCATACCTAACTTTGGGTATGTGTTTAGGATATTTAATCATCTTTTAGCAATTTACAGAATAGGAATATTACCTACAGTCATGATCCTATAGAATAGATTCTAAGCTGAGCACTAGTGACTCACATGCCATCCTAGCTACTCAGGAGGCTGAGATCTGAGGATCTCAGTTAGAAGCCAGCTGGGGCAGGAAAATCTGTGAGACTCTTATCTCTGAATAATGACCAGAAAGCAGGAAATGAATCTGTCACTCAAGTAGTAAAGCACTAGACTCGAGCAAAGAAGCTCAGGGACTATGTGCAGACCCTGAGTTCAAGTCCTAGGATTGGGATGCTCATGCTAATGAGCACCCCCCCCCCCACACACACACAAAGAATAGATTCCAAAGAATTATTTGTCCTAATTGAAACTTTGTGTCCTTTGACAAAATCACCTCATTAACCTGAACACCCAAATCCACTCTCTTTGGAATTCATCTCTTTGGAATTCTATTTACATTCATTTTACCAGTTAACTTAAACAAAATTATGACTCTTACTGAAGACTACCAAAATCTAAAAATAACATAAAAGTAGGAGTAAGAATGTATGTGTCTCCTACTTGCTGTGTGATGTTGTGTATCATTTAATCTGCCATAGTTCTTGTGTATTTTTTATAACAAGGAGAAATCCACTGCTTTTTCTTTTGTGTGGAGACTATGTAGAGATTAAAGGTATTATTTCCTGTTAAGATGCACTGCAACAGGAAGAGATCAAATTATCCAATCAATAAAGGGGAAGAAATCATGCACACAGTTCTTAGAATAACAAATATAAGTGGCTTGGAAGCACAAGAAAAAATGCTCTATGTTCTTAGCCAAAAGGGAATACAAATGAAATTGACAATAAGATTCTACTATCCTCAAGTGGCAATCATCAAGATAATAAACAATGATAGATGTTGGTGAGCATGAGGGGGAAAAAGAATCCTACTCACTGTTGGTGGAAATGTATACTAGTGCAACCACTATGAGTCAATATTGAGAGAATGAGGATGATGATAACAATGAGATTAACAGAATATAAATAGGGATCTGTGAGAAAAGAAAGGAAGGGAAAGGACATTGAGGGAGGGAGAAGATCAAAGTATGGTACATCATATGAAGACGCCAAGGAAAACCACTAAATACTGAAGGGTGGAAGAAAGGCAGCATATGATTATAATGAAGCCCGGTGCTGGTGGCTCATACCTATAATCCTAGCTACTCAGAAGGCTGAGAGCTGAGGATCGCAGTTCAAGGCCAGCCCGGGCAGGAAAGTCTGTGAAACTCATCTCTAATGAACCACCAGAAAACTGGAAGTAGTGCTGTAGCTCAAAGTGGTAGAGTGCTAGCATTGAGCAGAAGAGCTCAGGGACAGCAACTAGGTCCAGAGTTCAAGCCCCATGACTGATAAAAAAATGGAAAAAAAATATAATGGAGGACATTATTGTTCAGAATGCACTGTATGCATCTATGGAATTATCACAGTGAATATTATTGTTAATTTTAATATTATTAAAATCAATTAATTAATATTGTTAATATTATTCCATGTTACAAATTACTTGTGAAGTAAATTAATAAATATTATAATGTATTAGAAGTAAAAAGTCCATATTAATATTTTTCTATGAGGAAGCAGAGAGGCAAATGCTTTATTTTTCAATTTTTTTTTCTGAACAGGAACAACCCTCTGAATGGTATTGGAACCCCATTTCTATTTTTTATAGATTGATAACTCTAAAGCCATCAAAGTGTAGAATTTGAGGCCTTTATCATCTTTATATTCTCTTGTTTGAGAAAGAAAATGTCTAGTTCTAAATACAGTACTCTAGACATGGCATAATGGTAGAAAAATTCACTAGCTTCTTCAATTGTCTCACAGTACCATATTATATATGCCATCCACTTGTGGTGGATGGCATGTTTTTATTACAAAGTCAAATTCTGAAAACATTGGAGAGAGCTTGTTTCAGAGAAAGGCTTTTGAACTTTTTCTAGTTGCACTAGAAAGCTCTACTTTCCTTTCATAAGAATTATTTGGGGGGCTGGGAAGGTGGCTCAGTGGTAGAGTGCTTGCCTTGCACGCATGAGGCCCTGGGTTCGATTCCTCAGCACCACATAAGCAGAAAAGAAAAGCCAGAAGTGGTGCTGTGGCTCAAGTGGTAGAGCGCTAGCCTTGAGCTGAAGAGCTGAGGGACAGAGCTCAGGCCCAGAGTTCAGGCCCCACGACCGGACCCCAAAAAAAAAAAAAGAATTATTGAGATTAAACAAGCCATGCCTTGATAATACATTGCTTGTGTGTGTGTGTGTGTGTGTGTGTGTGAAAGAGCAGAAAAAGAGAGAAGTGCTGTAACTTGGGAAAATATCCTTGTAAATTCTAAATTATATTCTGTAGTTACTTAATTAGTTTGCTCCATAGGCTAAATTTGGTCTCAGAGCTACAAAATACAGAAATCTAAATAACCCTTGGATATAATTTGCATTGGTAATCAGTAGTGTGTCTGCCTCTTATCTGGTTTTTCTCCTCCTTAGTAGAAGCAACGCCACGGACATACAGCATCTTCTACTGCCTTCTAACCAGTGATCCATAAAGAGTCATAAAACACCTTAATTTTATAGCCTGTCCTTTGTGTATTCTTCTGTGTATGATACTTGAACTAGAGCTGAGGGAGTGAGAGGAGGTATGTTGAATTTCTTACAAGGATGGCCATAAAATTCTCACCACCTTGTCAATGGCTTGCCTTAAAGACTGTACTTAGTAATAAACCATTTGACTTCCTTTCCCTTCCTTTCGAAAGAGTAAGCTGTTTTTTTTATTATGTTTTATTCATTGTAGCCAAGTGGAAGAATGTTCATTATACCATAATATATCTGAATTGGGAAAAACTGCTCTAAATCCTACATCTGTTTTATAGGCCAGGCTTGTAAGAGTCACTACTCAAGGCATACAATAACTCTCCAAACCAATTTAAAATTTCTATGAGGTTTAGTCATTGGTTTTAATAATTAACAATAACACTTGACTTCTTTTGTGTCACTACCTGACAAGAAGAAGGTAGCTGAAGATACATGTGTGATTTGACTTTCAATGAGGAAAAGGCTCAGGTGAGCATTGATTCTTTTGACAAGTGAAACATTTTTTACAAAAATAGGTAAGTTATTATAAAACAATTAAAGCCACCCATAAATAAGAATATTTAAATATCATACTCAAATTTTCCATTAGGTTATTGTTAGAAGTCAGAACAAATCAAGGATGATAAGAATAATTTAGAATGATTGAAACTTTAAATGAGAAGTGTCTAAGTCTGTCAACTGTAGGTAGAATCATAAAAATTTTATTTCATGTTATGTGGACTAATGGCATTCATAGATGTTTTGATGCTAAGTATTGTATTTTTAAATTATTTTTTATCAGCATATATTAGCTATACAGGGCAGGTATTTCATGCTTACATTTCTTTACATATTTACAATGTATTCCAATAAAGCTCACCCTCTCAGCCACTTTCCCTGTACCCTTTTCCCTCTTGCCAGTTTCAACAGGTTTCTCTGTTCTATTTTCCTAGTTTCCAATAATCTATTTTGACAGTATTTAACTTCCTTCATCCTCTTCAGCCCAACTACCCCCACCAGTACCCATTCAACAATCTACTCCTCTGCTTTTATATTTTAAGTTATTATTTTATTCTAGTGCCACTGAGAGCCTTATGAGCTATTTCATAAACATCCCGAAACCCTTGATAAAATGTTGTATCTCAACGAAACCATTTCTAGCATGATAAAATGTGACAGAGTCATTTGTGCTGGAAGTAAACAGCATTTCAGGTTGGAGTTAAACCACCCGTGAATGATTATGAGCAAGCTCCTCCTCAGCCTGTACTATTAGGGATTGTATTTAAAAATGGGAGATGAGTGATTTGTTTTGTGGAAAAGTGAACGTTAGCATATTGTAGAATTATAAATGATCCTTGCTACAAAATCTGTGCCTGGTGGCTTGTTGGATATACAGCTACATGCAAAGCACCAGATTGACATACCTTGTTCATTGATTTATTTTGAACTTATTTTTACATAAAAGCAAGCATTTTATATATCCATGTTGTATCATCCCAGAATTTACACTTTGAAACCTATTTTTAAAAGATTCTTACATAGTTGTGGAGAGGGGTTTCAATACAGCACCCCAGTGTGTGAATGTAATGCATCTTGGACTAAGCTCATTCCTTCCATCATTCTCCTCAACCTCTCCCAACCCCACCCATCCCCTCAACTAACCTGCTTCCATTTTCACATGTATACATTGGATATTATGATGGTAGAACTATGGAGCTGGGTCTTAGGAAATGATTAGCTGGGAAGTGGAACTTCCACTATTAGAACCAGTGTTCTCAGAAAACAAACCCCAGACAGATGCCTGACCTCTTTCTTCTAAGAGGCCTGAGAGGATATATCATGAAAGATGCCATGAGTTCAAGCAGAGCATAAACCTTCAGCGGATGCCAGGCCTGCTGGAAGGGTGCACTAGGCCCTCACACTCCAGAGCTGTAAGCAGAACCTTCTGCAGTTTATAAATCACCCAGTCCAAATGATTAGGTTGTAGCATCTCAATTGGCTAAGACATTGACGGGTTACAATTATATATTTCAACAAGCACTTTAAATATAATTAGGTATAGGGATTGTTTTTGGAATACAGTATAACTAAGGAATTTCAACATTGTATTTTTCATATAAATATGTTATATTTTAGTGAGAATAATATCTCTACTGCTCTTCCTTTCTGTCTCTCCATTCCCCCATAATCATTTTGACCATGATCCTACAAGTTCAAAAAGTCAAATGCCACTTTTTTACTCATTTGTGAAATCTAGATTTTAATCTCTCTCTCTCTCTCTCTCTCTCACACACACACACACATACACACACACACACATACCTTGATTGTAAAGACAGAACAGTCTCCAGGACAAGGATTAGCAAATCAAAGGAAAGCCTGATGGAAATGAATAATATATTTTGTTATATATAAGGTGGCATAAAGAATTTCCCTGCATAATCTTTGACAAGGGAGCTAAAGAAATAGAATGGAAGAAAGACAGCCTCTTCAGTAAATGGTACTGGTAAAATTGGTTAAACACCTGTTGAAAACTAAAGCTAGATCCTTATATATCACCCTGCACCAGAATCAACTCCAAATGGATCAAAGACCTCAAAATAAAAGCAGACACACTGAAAACATTACAGGAAGAATGAGAGAAATTCTAGGGCTCCTTAGCACAGGCTAAAATTTTCTTAATAGACACCCAGAAACACAACAAATCAAAGAAAGTTTAGACAAATTGGATTGCACGAAACTGCAGAGCTTCTGCATGGCAAAGGACATAGTTAGCAAGATCAATAGAAAGCCCACGGACTGGGAGAAGATCTTCACTAGCCATACAATGGACAAGGGTCTCATATCTAAAATATACTTAGAACTCAACAAATTAAATCCCTCAACAACAAATTCTCAAAGAAACAACTGCCCAATAAATAAGTGGGCTAAAGACTTAAAGAGAAACTTCTCTGAAGAGGAAATAAGAATGGCCAATAGACACATGAAGAAATGCTCAACCTCTCTAGCCATAAAAGAAATGCAAATAAAGACAGCATTGAGATTCCACCTCACCCAGTCAGAATGGTTATAATCAAGAACTCTAATAACAATAGATGCTGGAAGGGATGTGGACAGAGGGAACCCTACTGCATTGTTGGTAGGAGTGTAAACTTGTCCAACCACTTTGGAAAGCAGTATGGAGGTTCCTCAAAAGACTCCACATAGAGCTCCCCTATGACCCAGCAATCCCACTTTTGGGCATTTACCCAAATGATCACAAACAAGGTCATACCAAAGCTACCAGCACAACCATGTTTATCGCATCATTATTCACCATAGCTAAGATATGGAACCAACCCAGATGCCCCTCAGTAGATGAATGGTTCAAGAAAATGTGGGATACACACACACACACACACACACACACACACACACACACACACACACACACACACACACACACACACACACACACACACAATGGAATTCTAAGCCTCCATCAGAAAGAATGACATTGCCCTGTTTGTTAGGAAATGGAAAGACTTGGAAAATATATTAAGTGAAATAAGCCAGGCCCAATGAAACATAGGTCCCATGGTTTCCCTTGTTTACAATGACTAGTACATGTCTAGGACAAGTAGAGTAGGTCAAAGGCTATATACATACGGCCATATAAGATGATTCTTTTTATTTTTTTGGTTGGTCGTGGGCTTGAACTCTGGGCTTGGGCGCTGTCCCTGCACATTCAGCTCCAGTCGAGCGCTCTACTGCTTGAGCCACAGCGCCACTTCCGGTTTTCTAGTGGTTTAATGGAGATAAGAGTCCCATGGACTTTCCTGCCCACGCTGGCTTTGAACCACGATCCTCAGATCTCAGCTTCCTGAGTAGCCAGGATTACAGGGGTGAGTCACCAGCGTCCGGCTACATATAAGATGATGTTAAGTGAAATGTACCCCAAGACAGGGACATAAGTGGCTTTTTTCTTACTTGCTATTCTTTTTAAGGTACTTATAATGCATGATGTGATTATTTTCTTTTGTATGTTCTTTCCCCATGGTATAATCCCTGTTTTCACTGTATTTGATTCCGGTATTCTGAATCTTGTATACACATTTTTGTAATTTGGGGAGGGGAAGGGATATAGTAGAATGCTTAAGTGGGGATGCAGGTTGACCCATTGTGACAATGAGATGTACAGGACACTATGTTGAAAACAAACTTTGCAATGTCCGGTAGAGGGGGGAGGGAGGAGTTGGGGAAGTGAGGAGGGAAGGGACGGTAGGGAAACAACAAAGGAGTAGGTAACAATGCTCCATAGGAAATGTACTCATTATCTACTCATGTAACTGTAACCCTTCTGTACAGTATTTTTTTTACAATACATATATATATATAAATTACTTCCTTTCATTAGTCCTAGCAGATGAGCAGAATAGCTCAATAGCTATGTGCATATGACCACATAAAATGATGCTGAGTGAAATGAACTCCAAGAGATGGAAACAAGAGGTTTTTCTTTGCTGTTGTTGGTTTTAATGTACTATGTGATTTCTTTTTTTCTTTTCTGTTTTTTTTCCCTCTATGGATTATCTCCTGTGGTCACTGTATTTGATTTTGGTACCCTGGGTATTGTATATACATTTATCTGAACTAGAGAAGGGAAGGAGAACAACAAAATTGTGAAACAAAGGACAAAAGTTAAACCAATACAACAATGATACTCACAAGGCAATATGTTGGAAATGAACTGTACAAGTTGGGGGGGGGTAGGGAGAAGGGAAAGTTGGGGAAAAATGAAGGAGGGGTAACAAGTTCGACAAGGAATTTACTCACTACCTTCTGTGTGTAACTGTAACCCCTCTGTATATCACCTTGACAATAAAATTAAATTTTTAAAAAAGGAAAAAAATTCCCTGCAAGCTTCTTATTTTTTTTTGTTTTTGTTTTTGTTTTTGGTGCTAGTGCTTGGGGCTAGAACTCAGGGCCTAATATGCCTTCACTTGGCCTCTTCTTCTTAAGGTTGGTGCTCTAACACGAGCCACACCCCCACTTCTAGTTTTTGCTGGTTAATTGGAAACAAGAGCCTCACAGATTTATCTCCTTGGGCTGGCTTTGAACCTTGATCCTCAGATCTCAACCTACCAGTAGCTAGGCTTACAAGCAGCTGACAAATGGACATTATTGGCAATTATTACACAGTTTGTTTTGAGGGGCACAGAGCCAAAGAGAAAAAAGCCCACTTCAGATGAGTGTGATAAATTATGAAGTAAATTTAAAACCGAAATCTGAAAGAGTTTTATAATTAAAACACTATGTTTTAAAAAGTGCCAACACTTTAATATAGAAAGACATTTTAATGAGTATCTTAGAGTAAATGGTAACATGCAACTAACAATGGCAAACTAAGATTTGTATGGGATGTTCTCACTAGTTCCCTAGTTAAAAATCTTTAATTATTTGAATTGAAGTGTACCTGTCTACATTTTTGTTTCTGATTACCAACATTTTGGAAATCAATTAATTTCAAAGCCCATAGTCAAGGTTTAGTCTAGTCACAGTACTTAGACAGTCTCTAATGAACTTTTCTGTTTATTTTTTTGCTGGTCCTAGTGCTTAAACTCAGGGTCTGGACACTGTCCCTTAGCTTTTTGCTCAAGACTAAAGTCACAGTTCCACTTGCTTAGATGAGTCTCACAGACTTTAAGCCTGCTTGGCCCATGATCCTCAGATGTCAGCCTCCTGAGTTGCTAAGAAAGGTGCCAGCCATAGGTGCCTGATGATTGTCTCTGTTTTTGCTTGATTGGTTTATGCATGCTTATTGGTAAGTAATATAATTTTATAATGGGTGAAATGCCATAAATCCTGAAGTTATTGGCAGTCAGACTAGTTGATGATGCTGACACAAATGTATTTCTGCTAATGTACAATCACCTAGTTATTTTATACTGGGAAGCAATAACAACTTACTATAACACTAATGAAACATATTTTCAATCTTCTTCATTATCCTTATTATACTTTCAAATATTTATTATTTTGTTAGATAAAAATCTTAGATCTAGGGCTGGGAAAGTGGCTCAGTGATAGAGCACTTGCCTTGCATGCATGAGGCCCTGGGTTCAATTCCTAGCACCACATACGCAGGAAAAAAAAAGCGGAAGTGATGCTGTGGCTCAAGTGGTAGAGTGCTAGCCTTGAGCTGAAGAGCTGAGGGACAGCGCCGGGGCCCAGAGTTCAAGCCCCATGACCGGACCCAAAAGAAAAAAAATCTTAGATCTACTCAGATGATTAAAAACATTGGAATTTAACATGGAATAACTTTATGATAAACATAATCTTGTAATTGAAAGCATGAGAACAGAACCTCTGATATTTTTAACCAAAAATGAGCTTATGGCAATGTTTTAATACTTAAAAAATATTTAAACTATAGTTTATTTTCCTGCTCTAACTTTTAATCCCTTTAGATTGTAATGTTCAAACAACAATATCTACTGGCTGTATCTCTCCAATCTCCTAATTATTAAAAACCAATTATTCACTTTTTAATAAAATTGGGCTATATTGAGTTAAATGAGCTGATGTTTAGTGAGCCTTTTATCAGTGACAACACACATGTACACATGTAACCAGTGCTCAGACTACTTGTAGTAAATTCCCTTCACTTCAGTTTCCCATGATTTCTTTCATACTTACTATTCTAAACTCTTTCTTTCTCCTTCCACAACTAATTACTACTGAAGTCTGAACATACAGAAACAAAGTATTTTTGTTTTGTATTTTATATAAATGAGATCATAATTCTTCCTCCCTCCCTCCCTCCCTCCCTCCCTCCCTTCCTCCCTTCCTCCCTTCCTCCCTTCCTCCCTTCCTCCCTTCCTCCCTTCCTTCCTTCCTTCCTTCCTTCCTTCCTTCCTTCCTTCCTTCCTTCCTTCCTTCCTTCCTTCCTTCCTTCCTTCCTTCCTTCCACGTTTTCTGTCCATCCTGGGGCTTGAATTCAGGGTCTGGGTGCTTTTGAGCTTTTGTGCTCAAGACTAGAGATACTTTTTTTGGGGGGGGGTGACCATTTGGTTGTTAATTGGAGATAAGAGTCTCTTGGATTTTCCTGCCTAGACTGGCTTCTAACCATGATCCTCAGATTTCAGCTTCCTGAGTAGCTAAGATTGTAGATATGAGCTATTCATACCTGTCTATTCATTTTTTCTATAGAGATTTTTAATTTTTTTAATTTTCTATTTTTTTCTGATACTGTGAACTCAGTGTCTCCTGCTTGTTCATCTTGTTGTTCAATTGCACCAATGGAGCCATACCACCAGTCTAGCTTTTTGATGGTTAATTGAAGATGAATTTGTGGATCCTTCTGCCTATTTTGTGTTTGAATGGTGATTCTCTAGTTTTCAACTTCTTGAGTAATTAAGATTACAGATATGAGCTGACAGCTAGTAATACATTTCTTTATCCATTCCCCTTTAATGCTCTTTTGGGTTAGTTCTTAAATGTTATAATTTGGTTAAGTCTTATTGTTAGACATTTTTTGTAGACAAATGCTCTAACTTCTGTTAGATATAGTGAGTATTTAGTGTTTGGAGGAATATAGAATAAATGCCAAATCTGTTTTGTATGTATCATAAGAATTACTTTCATTTAGAAAGGATGTAGGAGAGGGAACCTTAGGACATAGCTCCATGGCTGCGGTGGAATCAAAGACCAAACACAATGGCTTCAGTGTTTAGTTGTACAAGGAAGCCCACAGGGTCTGTGCACCATCACTAAGTGGATGTTGTACTGGGGGAGATCAAAATCTTTAGGCTCAAATGTTTTTCTGCTGTGATCATGTAGATCTGGTAAATACTGGGAAGCTATTCAGCTTCAGGGCAGAATTTTCTGGTTTTTAATCACAGTGCTTCTTTTCTCTGTAGAACTGTCATATTTGTCATTTGAATAAGTCTCTTGCATTGATGAGTCTTTGATTTCTTAGGGGAACTGAATTGATTTAGAAAAAGCCTAGCCAGCATGTTAGAGACTAAAAATACATTTTGGACTATTAAAAAAAAAAAAAGCAACCAAGCACTGAGCTCCAACCAACTTCCCGAGGCCCAGCATGGGACAATGGAGGCAGAAACTATAGAGTTTTTAATGTTTGTCCCTTTTGATGGCATTAACATGCACCCTTGAAATAATTACAAAAGCCATCAAGTGACAACTCTGGATTTTGCAATTATTTATTTAAAAGCACAAATCTGAGGATAAAATGATTGTGCGTTTATTCAAGGAGAAGCCATTTGGGGAACCAGAATTTGGGTTCTAAGTGAGGGTTGGAGCTGATCAAAATAACACATAAATGACATGGGCATTTTTGTTTTTGTTTTTGATTTTGCCAGCCCTGGGGCTTGAACTCAGGGCCTAGGCACTGTCCCTGAGCTTTTTCTGCTCAAGTCTAAGCACTCTACCACTTGAGCCACAGCAACACTTATGGCTTTTTCTCTTTATATGGTGCTGAGGAATTGAACCCAGGGCCTCATGCATGCAAGGCAAGCACTTTACCACTGAGCCACCTTCCCAGCCCCACTATTGGCTTTTTCTGCTTATGTGGTACTGAGAAACCGAGCACTCTACCACTGAGCCACATTCTCACCCCCCATAGTCATGTTTTCATAAGGATTAGTTCATTCTGAAATATTGAAATGAATGATACAAATAGATACAAAATAAATGAAACTAGTTTGAACTTTTCTCCTCTCATTACAATTACCAACACTAAAAAAACACATACACAATGATTTATACAATTCACTTCTCATTTCCCCTAAATCTTTCAAGATTTAGCTAGAAAGAATTTAAATGCTGATTAACAATGATCTCATCTACATTTAACTTCACAAATTACAAAAGAGATCGTAAAGGCAATATTTATAAACATAATTTTTAAATATCTAGACTTTTGAGAGGAGAAATGTTCCATGGAAATAGATATGAAGGAAATAATGAGCAAATTAGGAGAAAGGTCTGCCAGAGCCAGACAATCGCCTTCAGAAATCCTGAAATGAATACCTGTTATAATGCAATTATTAATGAATTGCATTATCATAACAATGATGTCAAGAGTTCAAAGGATTTCCATTAGTGACACTGTAAGTCTCCTTGTAGGATTGCATGTGGAGACCAGAAGCACTATCAAGATAAGACATAAAATATCTTTTCCAGACTTACCTGCTTATGCATTTTCTTAAACTTAAAGAATTTACTAAAGCTAGATGTGTTTTTTCAGATATTGACAGAGCAGTTCCTAAAACAGCAGCAGATGCTCTTATATATCACTGTTGCTATTGCTGCCTAAGCAATAGTGTATTTTATAATACTATATTGTACAGCAAATTAGAGACTCTAGACTTTGAGTCTATTTACATACATACCATTATCACTGCTTATTCATAAGCAGGGTCTATTTTATCCAGAAATTTGAGGCTAATTAAACCCCTATTTTTTTTATAAGTTACCCAGTGTGTGACATTCACTTATAGCGACAGAAAGTAGGCAAAGACAGATGAGGCCACGTACCAAGAGTGAGAGACAACAGTCAGTGGAAAAGCAAGTAGTCTACAAGGCAACCTCTCAGATTCAACTTCAGCTATTTCTGACAGTTTTGACAGCAAAGGAGCAGCTTGACATTTTCTTCCTGTGTACTTAAGTGACATCTAGCATCCCAGTTATCTAGTGATTTCGAGAGCAGTGAAGTATAGGCTGGATGGCTCCATCTGTGTAACTAAAGATTAAGAAGTCTCAAACAGAAAGGAGAGTCTCTTGGAAGAAGTTTAGAAAGCTAAGCCGTAGTATATGCTGAATAGGAATGCTTGGAGAGAAACTTTATAGAAGAGGATTTCACTGGAATTCAGGAAAAAAAATCAAAGAATTCAAAGACTTTACTCAAGAGATTCCAACATCTAATGGAAAATAAAACAATTATCTTTACTTGGATGAAATAATTCAGGTAACTTTGGACTGAAAATTCAAACCCTACAGGATAGAACTTGAGTGTCTTTCCTTCCTTCCTTCCTTCCTTCCTTCCTTCCTTCCTTCCTTCCTTCCTTCCTTCCTTCCTTCCTTCCTCCCTTCCTTCCTTCCTTTCTTCTTTCCCTCCCCCCCTTCCCTTTCTTTCCCCTTCCTCCCTCCCTTCCCTCCTTCCCTCCCCCTCCCTCTCTCCCTTCCCTCCCTTCCTACTTTCCTCTCTCCCTCCCTCCATCCCTCTCTTCCTCCTTTTTTCTTTCCTTCCTTCCTTCACTCGTTCATTCGTTCCTTCCTTTTCTTCTTTCCTTCCTTCTTTCTTCCTTTCGTTTGTTCTTTGTCTGTGCCAGTATTAGGGCTTGAACTCAGGGTCTGGATGCTATCCTTTATCTTTTTTGCTTGAGAATGCTGATCTACCACTTGAGTCACAGCTCAAGCTTCTTGATGGTTAATTGGAGATAGGAATCTCCTAAACTACCTGCCCTACCCTGGCTTTGAACCAAGATCCTCAGATGTCAGCCTCCTGAATGGCTCTGATCAGGCATGAGCCACCAGTGCCTAGGTGAATTTTCCTGATAATTTCCTTTTCAAAGTATTCATGTCCAAAACATGGGTCTTGTTTCTATTGGGAGAAATTATTTTACCCTGTGGATTCTACTCATAATATTTGTAGAGTGAAGGTTGTTTAAGCCTACACTGTTATTACAATGCCTTAGCAGGAAGTTCTTCCTCACAGTTTGAGGTTAGAGTGTTGGCATGGCCAGGCTCTTTCTGTGGCAGGCTGTCAACTTCGCACTATGTATCACCTGGCAGAGAGAAGGCAGATCTCTGAAGCCTGGTTTATAAGAACACTATGTCCCCTGCTCTCTGTCGTCATGACACAAACCTGTTCTAAGAGCTCAACCACACCTCAGAGACTAGGATTTTAACACAGGCTTTGGGGAGAGTGAAAGTGTTGAATGCATACAATATTATACAAATACGTATGCAACATGTTCAGGAAGTGCCTGCTGAGGGCTCCATGCAAACCAAGGCACAACTTTGTGTAATCAATGTGATGAAGATAATTTACATACATTCCATATATGGAGATGAGTGACCCACGGGAGCTCATGTAGTGCGCTTATTTGTTTTGATTGTGAGCATTAGGGTTATTTGCAAGGTATTTATACTTAAATATCTTGAATACATAAGTAAAGATTCATAATTATAACATTCATGAAATGTAGGATAACAAAAGTTCTTCCTGTCCCTTTTTCTGTAGATAAGTCTTTCAACACATTTTCTGTTCCAGTTGGATTTTCTGCATGGGATTTGGACTCCAGGACTGGAGCTGTGTTGGAGGAGAGCAGGCAAGGTATGTGCAAATCCATTCTTTCATTTTGCAGTAACAAGGGAGCAAAGGAATGAAAATAGTGTCCCAGCAAACTGTCTCTCAGTCTTGCATTTCATCATCTACAGAAAGCTGCAAGACAAATCAAAATTTTCAAAATATAAAATCAAAACAGAACAAAAAAGCTTGGAGGAAGTCTCTTTGCTGAGAACTCTGGTCTGTTAAGCACATTGTTAGCAAAGGACACACCTTTAAGCTGGCAAGAAAGCATGCTAAAGAAACTCCAGCTTTATACAGGCTCCTAGGCTAAAATATCTTTTTTTTATGTCATTACTGGTGCTTGAACTGAGGGCCTTTTGTTCCTCAAGGAGAGTACTCTACCACTTGAGCCATAGTTCTACTTGTGGCTTTTAGCTGGTTAATTGAAGATCTTCACCCAAACAAATTATTCATTACGTTAAAAAATTGTAAATGCTCTAAAATGTGAAAAAAATCTCATGTCTATGTGTTAAAGCATTTCTTTCATAGTATAGGTGTTGATGCTGTCAGCCAATCCAGGAGATGTTTATCAGTACTTTTATGTGTGGTGTGAAGTTGGGAATTTTTTATTTAAAAAATATTTGAAACTAGGTGTCGGTGGCTCATATCTGTAGTTTACCTACTCTGGAGGCTGAGATCTGAGGATTGTGGTTTGAAGCCAGCCTGGGAAAGAAAGTCCATGAGACTCTTATCTCCAATCACCCATTAGAAAAGTGGAAGGGTACTGTGGCTCAAGGTAATAGAGTGCTAGCTTTGAGAATAAAAGCTCCAGGAAAGTACCCAGGCCCCGAGTTCAAACTATATGTCCAAAAAAATTGTTTAAAAAACAGATTGAATTTGGACAGTATAAATTCTGTACCCATTTTCAAAACATTGACTGCAAAATATATATAAGAAAAAATCAAAACCTTAAACCATACATATTAAACAAAAGTATTTGGCATTTGCATTTAGTTCTTGAAGCAATTAGAGGGAGACAACAATGCTTGATAAGAAATGTATTCATTATCTTGCTCATGTAACTGCAACCCTGCCTCTGTACAGTATTCTCACAATAAAAAAACTTACTAAAAATTGCAATAAAAAAATTATCACCCAGTTGCATGGATCTTGAAATTTCAGACAGGCAGGTAAACAATACCCATTTTCTAAAATAATGAATCATGTAAATATAATTTAGACAAAACAACTAATACTAAGCCTATCAAAAGACTCATTTGAGCTTTACTTATTTGAAAATGATAAATAAAATACCTCATCAGCAAAATATATTTAACATATTATGCTACACAAATAAAATGCCACAATTTATAAGTGTGATTTTTTTAATGGTGAAAAAATGTGAAAATGGTTTGAAAGAATCTTTATTCTCTCTCTCTATGGATATATTTTTGTATCAGAACTGGGGTTTGAACTTTGTCTGATGCTGTCCATTAGCTTTTTCACTAAAAGCTGGTGATCTGCCATGTGAGCCACATCTCCACTTCTGGCTTTTGTGTGTGTGTGTGTGTGGTTAATTGAAAATAGTCTGATAGACTTTTTTTTTCTGAGATTGGCTTCAAACCATGATCCTCAGATCTCAGTCTTCTGAGTAGTTAGGATTGCAGAAGAGACTTGCCTAGAGAGTCCAGTTTTAAGCAGGATCGGTTGGCCACAATAGCCCGTGCCGGAGCATTCATTCTCCACTGTTGAGAGAGGTCAGCCATCCTCAGCAATAACCTCTCTTGGAATCTCTTTTCTTCTGCACTTACTCATTTTTTGTTTTTTGCTCTAGATCACTATCAGTATCTGGACTGAAGAACAAATATAAAGATTTTAAGAGCAGCCGAAGTTTTGATGGTGCCAAGGAAATGATTAACTTAACCTCCTTGCTCAATTTGGAGCGGTCACACTGAAGCACCAGGCTCTTCTCTGTATATGTAAGATCAGGGCACTGTGGTTACCAGTTACTTGGCACTAGGCCAATTTTCACCAGTGCCTTGCTTGGATAACTATTGGAACAGATGTTAAAATTTTCCACATAGCCCCTAACTCCATTCTGTAGTCCAATCACACTGAAGACTTACAAAGTATGCTCACAAAGTCCAAGATTACAAACAACAGGAAGTATAGGAGACTTTGAGTTTCAACTCTAATGCATTAGAAGCTTAATCTACCATATAACTTTTTATTGTTAAATCATACTGAAAAATCATCATCTTTTCTCTGAACTATCACTGAACTGGGCAGCATTGCAGATCTAATCTAGAGCATGATTATAAGCCACAAGCTACACAACTGTTCCCAGCTAAGAAATCTCTTCATTTCCTTGTAGTATTGTGTGGCCAAGATTTCAGTTTTTAACAAAGTAATACACAATTAGCATGACCAAAATCATTTATTATCCTGTACCTACAAACACATCAATGCATCCTTAGAGACCACACAATGAGATAACAATGAAAAGTGATAAACTTTATTACCAGACAGGGCCAAATCAGTAAATAAGGAGAAACTTTTTTTTCTATTAGTGCAGACAAACCCTTAATCTACTCTCTGCTTTTCCTTTTTCTCTCATTTCTTCTGTCCCTTTCTCTTTTCTCCTTTTACATGTTTGACATAAAACTGAACTTTTAAAACTAATTAGGTCCATTGGATTCAGAGAGATTTTTCTAAAATACTTCATTTATGCTATTTTTGTGGCATGGTATCTGTCCACAGGGCATTTTTTTAAAATATGAAAAATGGATTCCATAAAAAACTTTTTGAAGATGTAGCTCTTTTTGTGTGTTTGTTGCTTTTAGCAAGTAAAGGGGATGAAAATTAAGAGTGATAACACTGCCTGAAAAAATCACTTTCTTTTGGAGTATTTATTCTACCAGAGAATATGGCTTGAAGATCATTGTTAGTTTTGTCAGTAGGAAATTTCTTCCTTTTTGGAAAACACTCCATCTCCCAACTTAAGACTTAAACATTTCTTTTATAAAAATGAATTGGATGATCTTTGTAAGAGTACTACAAATTGTGGCATCCACAGTTGAGGAGCTGTACTGACAGCTCCTGTGATTATTGCTGTACTTTCTTTTGGAAAAAAATCCACAGTCTCTTAATTTTGGTGAAGTCTTTCTTGTGAGCTAATACTTGGCTCAAAAGCCCCCTCAGCTTCATAAAGGTGATAAATTGACTGTTAATGTTGGTGTGTATGAGCTTGGATGATTTAGGCTGAACAATAAAATACCTACCACAGGCTTCTTTAAACAACAAAGAAAGATCAAAATGTCCTAAGTAACATTGGGTACTGGTGGCTCAGGTCTATAATCCTAGCTACTCAGGAGGCTGAGATCTGAGGATCATGGTTTGAAGACAGCCCAGTCAGAAAAAAGTTCTCTTGAGACTTATCTGTAACCATTCATAAACTGGAAGTGGCACTTTGGCTCAAGTGGTACAGTGCTAGTCTTGCGCACAAAGAGACGCAGGAACAATGTCTAGGCTCTGAATTCAAGCCCCACAACTGACAAAAAAGAAAAAAGATTCTTAAGTAATGTGGGTATAAAGCTTGTTAAAGTCAGGAGCCCAATTATATCATTAAATACTGAGATTTCTCCATCACTCTAGTTTTCATTGCTTAGTAAGATCTTATCTCCTGGAGTACAATGGTGTCAGAAACCACAGCCATTTGCCCATTTGGCATTGAATGTGTGCACATCTCTTCATCTGCAGAATGAGACCTCCTGGTGAACTCTAGTTGAGGGTAATATTAATGTAAGCATTCTAGTTCAGTATAAGTCATTTATTAGTGTAATTCTGGGGAAGATACTACAATGGTATACCAGAGTTCGTCACCACACTTCCCCAAAGGAAAATGCCTGCCATGATTTCCAAATTAGGACTATGCTCAAATCTAGAGTCAAATCCCCAAATGACATTCATCCTCTATCAATTAAATGGATAGAATGGATACATATTGGAGACTCAGCGCAATGTTTATTTTCTCCTGTAGAGTAGCTTTCTTTTATAAATGAACACAAACAGGAGGACCAAAAGAAAATTCATATGAAAAAAAAGAATATGAATAATTATAAAAGCTCTAAACCTCTTTTATTTTCAACAAAGATATCACATTACTAGTAAATACCCATTTCCATAACAGGAAATAAACAATAATGAGGATTAAATGTGTTGTTAAATTTCTAGCTTAGAATATTTTTTTCTCAGTCGCAACATGTGCCTTTGGGGGTAATTTATCTCACAACTTCAAAGTTAAACTTGCTATCACATCTGTCTCTCCTGTCTCTAGAGATAATGGCTCCTGTTTTTGCTCTCCTGAATAGCATGGGAGAGATGGATGTAAGATGGAGAGATGGATTTCCTTAAGTTTGTGGTAGTGGCCTCTGTTCCAAAAGGCCATTTCTTTTTTTTTAATTATGTTTTTTATTGTGAAAATACTGTACAGAGGGGTTACAATTACATGAGCAAGGTAATGAGTACATTTCTTATCAAGCATTGTTGTCTCCTCCTTTGTTTCCCCTTTCCATCCCTTCCCATCTCCCTCCTTCCCCCCAAGCCAAAGTTGTAAAGTTTGTTTTTCGACATATTGTATATCTCATTGTTGCAATGGGTCCAACTGTATTCTTATTTAAACAATTTGTTTTTTCCCTTCCTCTCCACAAATTATACCAACATCAAATACAGTGAAAGCATGGGTTATATCGTGGGGGAGGGACATACAAAGCGACAAAGAAATCATCTTATTACATATGTTAGAAATAATTGCAAGAAAGAAAAACCATTTGAATCCTTATCTTGGGGTTCATTTGATCTAACATCAACTTATCTGACCATTTCTGCTTTTCTCAGACATATACTAGTTATTACAAATAAGGGAAACCATGGGACCTATGTTTCTTTGGGCCTGGCTTACTTCACTTAATATAATTTTTTCCAAGTCTTTCCATTTCCTAACAAATGGGGCAATGTCATTCTTTCCGATGGAGGCATAGAATTCCATTGTGTATATATATACCACCTTTTCTTGATCCATTCATCTACTGAGGGCATCTGGGTTGGTTCCATATCTTAGCTATAGTAAACAATGCTGCAATAAACATAGTTGTGCTGGCAGGGTGGTTTGGGTTCATCACCAGAGGCTTTGCATGGGACATTGACCTCACTGCCTCAGATGGAGGCTGCAGCTGGTGCACACACTGGCCTGCTTTCTGAGCAGGACAACTGCGTCCAGAAAGCTAGACCATTGCTGTTTGTCGGTCAGGGATGCCTCAGACCCAGGGCCATCCCTGGTCATTACAGAGGTTGGCCCTCAATGTTGTAGGAAATGAATGTGTGTGGCAATAATTTAGGTACTGAGTATGGAAAAAGGAGAACATCCATTTAGATGGAAATGCATTTTTAAAAATCAGATGTTTAAACTAGTATAACCACTCTGAACAGCAGTCTGGAGGTTCCTGAACAAACTAAACATAGACCTTCCCTATAACCCAGTCATACCACTCCTGGGCATCTACCCAGATCATCACAAGCCAAGATACCAGTACCATAAAGACACTGGCACATGCATGTTCATAACGGCACTATTCACAATTACCAAGTTGTAGAAATAGCCCAGATGCTCTACAATAGATGAGTGGGTACAAAAATTGTGGTACCTATCCACAATGGAATTTTACACAGGCATTAGAAAGAATAATATGTCATTTGCAGGGAAATGGATGTACTAGAACAAATAATATTAAATGAAGTAAGTCAGGTTCCAAGAGACAAATGGCACATCTCTCATATTTGGAAGATAGATCTTAAATACACAAGAGCATGATGACTTACATAGGACAGTAGGCATTCACAGATAGGGAGACCAAAAGAGTATACTCTTAGGAGAGGAACACAAAGGCACAATGCCTATTCTGATCATATTAAATAATATTTATCAAAATGAACTCCAGGAAATGGAAACAAGACTTTTTCTTCATTTTTTGTCTTATGTATTGGTTTATCTGTATTTGTGAAGGCAAGGAGGCCACAGAAATGGAGGAACAAAGTGTGAACAAATGCAGCAGCGGTACTCACTATACACTACGTTGAAAATGAACTATATACAACTTGTGGGTGGGGACGGGAAGGAAAAACTGGGAGACAGCGAGGGAAGAGGTAATATAGCTCAAAAAGAAAGGTACTTTTTACCTGACTTACATAACTATAACCACTATACATCACCTTTATAATAAAAAAATTAAACAAAACCAAAAGCAAAAAAATCAGATGCTTTATACAAAAACTAACCAAGCACCTATATTTTAGTTTGCTCAAAGGTGTCAGTAATGAATAAAATTCCAACCAGTTTCCTAGAAGGTATGGGTGTACATAGAAATTGTATATGTATAACACATATTACTACATATAGTGTGTATGGGAACTATGCATGATATATATATATATATATATATATGCATTTTACTGTTAATTGATAAATTGTTTACAGATAATTAACAATCACATTCATTGTAGAACTGAGACTAGTTTACATCAACCACATGCAAATTGATCTTCAATATGCTTGTGCAGAATCCTAACAACCTATCAACTAGATTTGAATTGTAGCTTGGAATTTGTCTACCACATTATTTTTTTATCACTTAAAATATTATGCTGGCTTTTGGCAGTGCAAGTATGTATGATTCTACTGAAAATTAAGTGCAGAGAAACATATACTATAAAGCATAGCTGAACAATATACTGAATGCTTTCATGCATCAAAGATAAGTTTTGATCAACCATGGAGTATTTCTGTAAGATATTTTATTTTAGCATATATCTGTAAATAGCACAGGTTGAAGAGCTAAAGGCATTACTTATGCACTGAGATGATCACAGAAATGATGAATTTGAGTTCCAGATAGCTTGGAAAACGTTTAATATGAGTATCCTAGAAAGAGTGACCAAAAAGATGCAAGGTAATTTTCAAGGTTTTAAAAGATCCTGGTATTAAATATCTTCAACCACAATAGACACACATATCAACTAGTTCTTAGTCAAACAAGACTATGTTGATAGCTTTCTCACTTGAGATATCAGCAGTCCCAGGTCCTGGAAGCAAGGTAGGGAACAATGTTATGTAGGCTTGATGTTTGATATCAGCTTCCTTTTGTTTTCTTTCTTGGGACCTTGCAGGTCCTTTTTCTTTATTCTTCAGCCTCAGAATTTCCCCATGATATAGTTTAGGCATAAGTGATATTTCCACAACCCACCTGAAAAGCAGGTGAGCCATTTTCCTAAGTGAAAGTGTGTATCCTCATTTGTTTGTTCAATGTCATCTTAGGGGTCATGGTGGGCAGGGTGAAGCTCATATCTCCTGCTTTGTCCTCATAGGATTTCGGTATAGACTGTGCCCCTTTGATGTGGGGGATTTGAATCTTCTTACAGAATACCTTCATTACTTATTCACATATTTGTACTCTTCAAACAATTCTGTAACTTCAGTATTTGTGTTTAGAATAGATACATATAGACACATACCATCATCATCATCATTAACATCATCATCTTATCAGGAACTTTTATGTTATAAAAGTAAAAGGAACCTTTGCCTATGGTATACTTATATAAATGACCAAGATGTCTTTAACATGACCCTCAGCTTGACTATAGTGTAAAATGAATTCTTCTTGGCTATAAACATTTATCTCCCCATTACACAGCATTTACTTTAAAACTCATAGCTGCAACTTTTCTCTACTATTTTTTTAAGATTCTCATCACTTTTGCAATCAGGAATGTCTCTTTTTCAGAGAGGTTTGATCCCTTTGAGATGAAATTATCAAGGGAGGCAGGCCATTATCTCAGCCTGTGGGAAGGAAGCAACTGAACTTGAATGGGAATTAATCAAAGAGATTAATCCAGATGGCTTCATCAAAGGGAAACAAATGTGCAAGCCTAGGAATAACTTCGTGTGTCTCATGTATCCCACTAATAAGACAACTCACATTCCTGTATCGACCAACTCATCTCACTCCTTAGAACCCACTGGACCTTTCTTTAATTGGACTTGAGTTCAGTCTTTTCCCCTGTTGCAATATTGAGCAGCCTTCCTTGCTTCCCTTTGCATGTTTTTGGCTTTTGCACTGATAATTTCCAGGATGACCTCTACTCTCCATATTCTGTGCCATTGACAGAAGAGGCCCTGCCCACAATCAGTCTTCCATTGGCTCTTGGGAATCAAGGATTCTCAGTATTCTTATCAAGAGTTTGTATGTCTGCCATGTGCAAGTGGCTCAGGCCTGAAATCTTAGCTACTTGGGAGGCTGAGATATGAAGACTGAGGTTCAAAAACAGCCTGGGCAGGAAAGTCTGTTATCTCCAATGAACCACAGAAAAGTTGGAAATGGAGCTGTGGCTCAAGTGGTGGAGACCTAGTCTTGAGCACAAAAAGCTCAGGGACAGTGCCCAGGCCCAGAGCTCCTGACCCAAGACTGGCAAACAAAATGAAACAAAACAAAACACCAAAATGAATACCAAAAACTTTGTATCTCTTTTGTCATACACAATCTTCTGAATACCAAGTTTATACCTATAGGCATATATATGCATAACAGCTTTCTGACCTCTCTGTATGACTGACCAAATTGCTGCCAATCACAAGAACTTTTGCAACCTTACCCAGAACCATCAAACTATGAAATAACAGGAGAAATTGCCAAATTGAGTTGTCACCTCATGACTACTTTCCAGTCAAGGGGTTTGTGCCATCCTATTTTGTGCAAATACAGAATTATGCTAATTATAATATTCTTCCTATGGTTGCTTACTGATTTCTCTTCAGCATATATGTTTTCTGAAGTCTTGTAAAATGGATAGCTTTGAGGTTTTTGCCTGTCAAATGCTCATGTTTGTGTCTGTCAAATCCAATCACTTATCAAATTAGAAAATGAGAAAAAGACTGAAAGAAAAATAATGAGGTAAGGAAACAACATCTAATTCTTTTGGAAAACTTTATGAAAATTCACTTTGAAAGGTATTTTCTCTCCTTTGAACTTTTGTATTTCAGTAGGAACTCTAGAAAATATAGAGTGATTTTAAAAAATAATCAAACTACAGGAGAATTTGTTGGAAGTGAATTGGTTGATTGGATAAATTGATCATGATGACAAATAGTTCAACTTGACAAATGGCCAAAATGATGATTTCTAGTTGTTTGCTTCTAACTCTTTGTAATTTTGAGCTTTGTGCAGAAAATTTCATAATTTTTATGCACCTTAAGTATTTCTTTCCTTTCATCAAACCTTGGTGGGTGTTGGAGGAGTAATTTTGTAAAGTTTGGGAAAGTACTTTGATTCAATTTTTTCCCTAAATATCTCACTGAATGTGCATTGAGATTTCACATGTTTCTAGCTCCAATCTTGAGAGCAGAAATTGTTTGAAATTACAGTAATGTAATTACATGAAAGCAAAAAATTTATGACTACAATGTTGCAGTAAAGCTGTGCACGAAAGTAAAATATACACATAATGGGAAAGATATATTTAAGATAAATTAAGTCGATATCAATGGCAGAGAATGGTGCAAATGTTCAAGTAGAAAACTTGAGAACTTAAAAATCGAAAGTGCTTTTTAAGTACTGTTTAAAATTTTTCTTATACACAAATCATCTGGAATTAGAACTAAAATAAAAAGATGAAAACACACAGAAAAACAAGGATATAGTTAAAGAGAATTAAAGTCAAAATTGTAAGGTACAGAGATATGAAAACTTGTAAGTTAAAGCCATCTCTAGGTACACAAGCTTTTTTAAAATGTATAATCCTATGATGTTCATTTATAACTCTATCAACTATCACTACTTTTTAAAATAATAATCGTTTAGTTATTAATGAGGAAAGATAGCCGATTGCCAACAAGTAACTTTAATTATATTTGACATTCTGGTAGAAAGACAGGTTTTTTCCCCCATGATAACAAACCAGAGGTATAAATTAAAGTCTAAGAAACATCCAGTTTGCTGACATTTGATATATTATTTTTATCTTCATAGACAAACTTAGCCAGAAGAGTGAATTAAAATTAAGTTTAGTGCAACGTGGTTTTTCCAGATACTCATGGGCAGATTTAACTTGCTCACAGTCCTTGTTTATGTGGTAATAGCACAGAATCTCCCATTATTTATAATTTGTGCTTTGGGTTCATTCTAGATATTAGAACTATCAGCATATCCCTGAGCAGATGATGAAATGGATGACATTGATCAAGAGTCACTGTATTCATGTGCTACTTTGTTGAATGGCAACTCCTTTGTACAAATACAACTACTTATACATTCATGTACATGTGTTTATATACACATATGCCTATGTATACACTCATATGCATGGTTCTGTACACATTAATGCATGTATTTTATCTTCTCTAGCATCAACGTTAGAGAAACACACAACTCTTGAACCTGGCCTACTTCACTTTACACAGTAGTCTCTAATCCCATCTACTTATCTGCAATTACAAAGTCACCTTCTTTTTATTTTTTTTTTCTGGTTGTGAGGTTTGAACTCAGAACCTGGGCTCTGTCCCAGAGCTTTTTTGCTCAAAGCTATCACTTTTAGCCACAGTCCCACTTCCAGTTTTCTGGTGGTTAGAGATAAAGCTTTCATGGGGACTTTTCTGCTAGATCTGAGATCTTCAGATCTCAGCTTCCTGAGTAGCTAGGATTACAGGGGTGAGACATCGGTGCCCAACTTACCTTCTTCTTTAGAGTTGAATAATACTTATTTATAGCTGAATAACACCACATTTTTATGATCAATTCATTATTGGTTGGGAGTCTGGGCTGTTTCATAACTTGACTGTTGTGAATGGTATAACAACAAACAGGAGTATAGAAGTATTTCTGTTGTGTCTTGACTTATATTCATTCAGAAATATGCCAAAATAGTGGTTGATACTGGATAGTATGGTAGGCCTATTTTTAGTCTTTTTTTGGGGGGGGGGGGTCCGGTCGTGGGGCCTGAACTCTGGGCCTGGGTACTGTCCCTCAGCTCTTCAGCTCAAGGCTAGCGCTCTACCACAGCCACAGAGCCACTTCCGGCTTTCTTATTTTGCTTATGTGGTGCTGAGGAATCGAACCCAGGGCCTCATGCATGCAAGGCAAGCGCTCTACCACCGAGCCATCTTCCCAGCCCCTATTTTTAGTCTTATGAAAATACTTCAAACTAATTCCCATAGTGGTTCTACTAGTTTATATTCTCACTAATAGTGCTAACTAATAGTGTGAATGGTACAAAACTGTATTGCATACATGAATAAAGATGCCAAAAGGAAACTCATGGAAAGCTGTTGAGTCACTAGAAGAATGGGGCCAATCTTATTTAAAGCACCGTGTACCCATGTGTAACAGGCCACGGTGAAAACACTTTGAACAATTGCAATCCACTTTAAACAAGAATGATGTAAGTATAAAACAAGTCCTGTCCAGGATGGGGAAACTAGTGGGAGGAGGAAGGTCTACAGAGGGGGTGAAGGAGGGTGAATCTTATCAAAATGCTTTATGTTCATGTGTGGAAATGGAACAATAAAGCCTGTTCAAATTGATTTACAGATAATATAAACTTCATGAGTTGTCCGTGTCTAGGTTTGGGGACTGTGGTTGGCTGTGGGTAACTGAAGGAAGTAAAGGCACAGATAAGAGATCTGGATCCTCCTCAATCTTAAGAACAAAGCTCATTCTCAGTTCCATCTCACTGTAAGAATAAAGTCAATTCTCTGAAGCTTATGGAGCCTCACTCTGGTACCAGAAATACTTTAAGGAACGTCTCGTTGACTTTTTTGAGGAATCGACCAGGAAAAGTATAACATTTCTTGAGTAGATCAAAAGTAAATTTCATCAATAACTCAACTGCTTGCTTTGGAACATTGTGGCTATTTACTTTTTGAAATTGTTCTGTCTTGAAGGTATAATTTTTGAAATTTCTTAAATGATATAGTACAGTGTTATTTTTATAAGTCTTACTGATGTTGTTTTTCCTTGGTACTTCTTCTGAACAAATACATCTGGCCTTTCTAACAGTCCTTGAATAGGCCCAGGTTACCAAATTGCAGAAATTTAAGAAGCATCTTCTAGCAGAAATGTATTCCATGAACCGTATAGAAAACAGTTGCTAGCCAGGTTAACAGAACACAAGAAACAGAAATTCTAGGGTGTTGATTACACCAGCTTCTCAGACTGAGGAAGATGACATGAAGTCTCTGCTCATAATTTCAAGATTTTGACTAATAATCATAACATATATGTCACTATGGCAAGTATGAAATTCTAAATGAAGAAGCTCAATACTTCATAATAGATGGTCTCAGATACTAGACAAAGGTATCGGATCTCTGCAGAGTTGAGTGAGGTTAAGACAAGTCAAACACTTTTAGAGAAGATATTGTAGAAGACAGAGGAGAAGAACCTGATTCAAGATAGGCAAATGCATTGTGCATTCCAAATCTGAATGGAAAGTAATAATGTGCTATGCTTTAAAGAGCCAAAGCAATTGAGTGTGGAGTGATAGCCAAACATATTAAAGAAGGAGAGAGAAAACAGCTATGGTTGGATGATGATGATGATGATGGTGATGATGATGATGAAGATGATGATAATGATGGTGATGATTTCCCAGTACTGGGGCTTAGGGCTTTGTATCTTAGCTGTTTTATACAAGGTTGGTGCTCTACCACTTGAGCCACAGCTTCATATCCTACTTATTTTTTAAGTGTTCAATTGGAGATAAGTGTCTAGTAGACTTTTCTGTTTGGGCTGGCTTTGAACCATGATTCTAAGATCTCAGCTTCCTGAGTAGCTAGGACTACAAGTGTGAGCCACCTGCACCCAGAGAGATTGTATTTTTAGAATGAAAAAAAAAACCATTGTATATCACTAGCGGATGTTGTTGTGGTCTATAGAGATGTATTCTGATTCATCAGCACTGATTCAGAAGGGGAAATACTTTTTAAAAATCTTTTTATTGAACTTCTTACATGCCCTTATGAATTTTATTTATAGACACTCATGAAAATTACAAGCAATTGATACTGAATGAATATCCCAAAGTTTTCAGAATTAAAAAAAAACATGTGCTCTGCAAGTCTTATGAATGGCATAACAGTGATGAGTAGTTGCACAATCTGGTGACTTTTCTCAAATCTTGCTAAAATCTAAAATTAAGAAAAAAATTGGATTAGACTCAGATTGCATTTTCATAACTCAAGAAGACTCTGGAGAGCCAGCTAAGGCACATCTAAAATAAATGTAGTTTTCCCAATTGTGAGTATAATAAAATTTTAATTGATATGACAGGCTAAACTGTTAAGAGAAGAAATTGCACGTACACACGCACACACACACACACACACACACACACACACACACACACACACACACACACACACACACACACACGTGCACACATCTACACACAATAGCCCAAATATACAAGTCAGGAGTAATTCATTTCAATTGCATAGCTATCTGTCAAATAAAAAAAAGTAGTGAGAATGCACTGTGTCGTGGTTTGCATTCTTTTGAGTAAATGCCCGGGTGTTCAATTGATATATACAATTTTGTTTTAACTGAAATATGGTAGATTCAAGGGAGAACTCACATAGTGTAATTCCTTAGAAAGACAAAATCAAAGTTTAGCAAAACAAAACACCAGAAAGCAAGCACTTGAAAGGGATGAGGTCAACAGTGTATGTCCTACAGAATTAAAAAGAGTGAGGGAAGGGATAGGTAGGAAGGGGTGGGTGAGAATCTTGAAAGGGGTGACATTGATCAAAATACATCATATTCATAAACCATTTTGTTAAATGGCAACTCCTTTGTACAAGTACTTAAAATAATTAAAAAAACTCATGAACACAAATGCACACAAGTAAAACACAATGGGCAATTTTTAGAAACTGAAAAGAAACTGGTGAGTAATTTGATGCATGCAACTAAGGAAGAAATCACATAAAGTAAGACTGAGGAGAGTCTGAGAGTCCGGGGATGTGATATTCAGACAGAATTGAGGAGTAGCTCAGGCTGGGACAACATGGGGGACTGGCACACCTTTGATAAATCTAGGGATCTACTGACTACCCCATTTAGAAAGAGGAGCCAGAGCAACTAGGCTCCCAGGCATTGACAATGTGTCAGTGGCTAGCAATGGAAATCGGGCAGTGAAGAGATAAAGCACTAATGAGGAGGTGTTTGAATGGACAGTGTTTATCTCAGGCAGGAAAAGCAAGGCAAGAAATGGATGAAACAGTTCAGATTAGTTAAAACCACACAGGACTTGGGCCAAAGCAACCTGAAATACAGCCTGGATAAATAAGATTTAAGAAATGCATGTAGAAAGCTCACTGGAAACAAATTCACAATCTGAAGTCATAAACCACATTAAGAGAAAAAAGTAGAGAATCTGCACTTCAGGAATGAAGAAGAAAAACATCAGACAGAATTTGCTCAATATATTCATTGAGATCTAAGAGTACCATGTCAACCTAAGACTCTCAGTGTCTAGCCAGTTCTGAACAGATTATCAAGTGGTTTAATGTATTTTAAATGTCTTTTTAAATGCAGAACTCAACCACTAGGAGATAAGAGAAACTTCCTAAGTTAGAAATGTTCATAAATGTCAACCGCAATAATTAAGAGCAGATGAAACCTGCAATTTATCTTAAGTGTTTTTAAAATTTTAAAATACATACACACATACACATACACACACACCCACATTTAAAATAACTAAATAAATCACATAACTTCAGTACAATATGACTGAGTTTTGGTGGTGCAGGAAATATTTAGGCATAATCAAAGGAGACTTTTACCTTAGTGATGGGCAGCAGTGGTAATATTTTAGCTATGGCAAGATGTGAGATTTTAGCATGAAACTCTTCCCTTTTTACAAACATCAAACTGTAACTTCCACAGAACTCAAATATTAAGTTTGAGCTTAATAAATGTCTACAAATCAGTATCTGACATGCACAAAAAATTAATAGGGTAGTGGATGCTCGTGGCTCACACCTGTAATCCTATCTCAGGAAGCTGAGATCTGAGGATTGTAATTCAAAGCCAGCCAGGGCAGGACAGTGCCTGAGACACTGATCGCCAATAAACTACCAAAAATGCGGAAGTGAAGCTGTGGCTCAAGCACTAGCCTTGAGCAAAAGAAGCTAAAGGACAGCACAGAGGCCCTGAGTTCAAGCCCCAAGACTAACACACACACACACACACACACACCTTCACACACATTGGATTTTAGTAGACTGTCTTCTGAAGCACTTATTCCTCATCAAGTAGAGTCCTGGTTGACTCACATTAGCACAAGCCTTAATGAAAGGAGCTCCTTCAATTTCACCACCCAAGTCATTAGGAAGAGATGTTATCTTGTACTTTTTTTTTTGTCAGTCGTGGGGGCTGAACTCTGGGCCTGGGCACTGTCCCTCAGCTCTTTAGCTGAGGTGCACAAAGGCTGGGAGAAATTGCCGTGTACAGCAGGGCTTCGTTTCAAGTTCTAGGCTGAGGCTCAGTGCATGCTAGAAATAAGTCACCATGACACAGAAGGGTCTGTCCAAAGTGAAAATCGAAAGGTAGCTGGGAATCTTTTTAAAGGAGTCCCCAGTCATCTCCCCAAAAGCTGGATACTGGACTATGGGAACAAAGGGAGAACTCTCACAATTCAGAGAGTCACCTACTGAATTGGAATGAAAAAAATGGTCCCTGGAGCATGGGGCTAGGGCTGAGCTCAAGCTGGGATGAAGGAGATAACCTGAGCTCAAAGTGGAGATATTTGAAGCTGGTGTTGAAATGTGACATCTCGTGGGTTTCTGGGGGACCCAGGCACAAGTGTCAGCCCAGGCCCGGGATCCTTCCTCCTGCTCGGAACCAGATTGAAAGTAGAAGAAATGGAAAGAATCGTTCACCTTTTCGGGGGTGTATGTTAGTTACTTTCAACTTTACCTTTCCTCATCACTCCCTGAACACATCAGAGAGTATTTCAGCACGAATGTAAAATATAATAAAGTAAAAGATAAACTAACAGAGCAGAGCAAAGAGGTGATCATGAAGGAAAAGTTGGTCCTATGGAATTGTACTCTTCAAAAAGGAAGTGAAAACGGACATGAGGAATGAACAGAACAAAAGCTTAAGGACACCAGGAGTCAAAAATGACAAAGTAGAACTCAACGTAGCTCCTCAAGACCTGTGACATAAATCAAATGCTGTAATGTACTTGTGATTACAGTCTCATATATGAGGATGTTAAAGAGATAGGGGCTGAAAATTTCAGAATTCATGAAATATAGCAATTTGCAGGTCTAATGATGTCACCAAATCTGACACACACACACACACACACACACACACACACACACATACACACACACCATACATAATCATTCCTTCTTAAATTCATCGAACACCTTAAAACTTAAGGAGGGAGAGTCTGAAAAACAACCAGAAGGGAAAAAAAGACACATTCCATTCAGGTAAAGAACAAAAATAGGGCTGGTAAGAGAAGCTGAAAGCAGCAGAGATTTTTTTTTTTTGAAAGAAAAATTTTGATGCCAGTCTGGGGGCTTAAACTCAGGGCATGGTTGCTCTCCCTGAACTTTTATTTGCTCAAGGTTAGTTACCTACCATTTGAGTCACAGTTCTACTTCCAGCTTATTTTGGTGGTTAATTGGAGAAAAAGTGTCACAGACTTACCTACCCAGGCTGCCTTTGAATTGTGATCCTTAGATCTCAGCCTTCTGAATAGCTAGTATTACAGGTACCTGGCTAAGAGATGGTGCTGGTTACTCATCTCTGTAATTCTAGCCACTCAGGAGGCTGAGATCTGAGGCTTTTGAGGTTTGAAGCCACTTCCAGCCAAAGGCTGGAACTAAAAGGATATCTTATGTGGTAGGCTGTTAGCCGTTAGTAAAAAAACAGTCAAGCAAAAGTGAGAGACCTTGAGTTCAAGCCTCAGTACTGGCACAAAATAAACAACAACAAAAGGAAGGAAGGAAGGAAGGATAAAAGAGAAACAAGAAAGAAAAAAAATCCCCATTTCAGAAAGTTGATACTAAACAATATTTTATATTAAAAGATAAAGGCAAAATAAATATGCTTTGAAAAATCAAAAGCTGAAAAAGTTTTACACTAATGCAGGCATTTTATAATAAAATTTAAGAAGGCTCTTCAGGTTTAGAGAAAACTATTTCTTAAAGACCATTGGCTTGAGCTGGAAATGTGGTTCAGTTGTAAAGTGCTTGTCTTGCATACCTGAGGCCCTGGGTTCAATTCCTCAGCACCCCATAAGCAGAAAAAGCTGGAAGTGGTGTTGTGGCTCAAGTGGTAGAATGCTCCCCTTGAGCTGAAGAGCAGAGGGACAGCACCTAGGCCCAGAGTTCAGGTCCCATGACTAACCAAAAAAATAAATAAATAAAAAGACCATTGGCTTTAAGTATGTTGAATTGCAGATCTCTAACACATATGGACTAGAAATGTAAAACCACAGCCTACAACTTAATAAGGAAAAAAGAGAAATATTTAAATAATAGTATTTCACTCCTGTGAAAAGTGATATACTATTATTTATAGCTAGTCTGTGGTAAGTTGAGAATGCATATCCCTACCTTTATTTAGGAATGCTTCAATTGTACTAAAAATGAACTTAGTACAACTGAAAGATAATAAAAATATACTAAAAGTGTACTTCAATTATATATTAGTACAAGATATTTGATAATTATTAATAATTTTGTGAGTGGGATTGTTACAAATTCATTTACACATTTTATATGTACATATATATACATATATGCACACAATCATTTGTGTATCTATATATATATGTTATATAAAATTAATATATATTAAAATGTATATTTTAATTATAAATGTATGTCTCTTGAATTTTCTGGTTATTCTATATACACTAGTAAGCACTATACACTTAATGGCTATTGTATTTCCTTTGTGTGACTCTTTGTGTATTTCATACATTCTTAATGTCATCATTTTAGCCATAAACCCAATATAATGGTGAGTAATCAATGTCTTTTACTTTTTCCCAAATACAAAAAAAAAATTTTTCAATACTTCATCATTTCCTTCAGTTTTTCTTTCTTTTCACTTATAGACCACCTTAACAAGGTTACGAAACCTATGTCTTGGTTTGCTAAGATATTTTTGTTCTGTTTTGTCCTGTTTTACTTAAAATACATGTGACTATTTGGGAAACTACATAATCATAGTAATGTTCTACATTTTATTTGATATTATAGTGAGCTATATTAATTCTGTTTTTCCCCAATACCAGGACTTGAACTTGGGGCCTTGAACACTTGCCAGGCTTTCTTGCTTGTGGCTGGTGCTCTACCATCTGAGCCATAGCCTCTCATCCATACATGAATTTCTGAATGAGAAATCGCTCTTGTAATTGTTTATTTCAATCTAATGCCAATATTTAATTAACATCTTTTAGAGAAAGATTAGACTTCAATAATCCATTTAATAATATATACTCAGGCACTTTTGGCATTATTTCTCATAGAACAAACTGGGAAGTGTTACTTCTTTTTTGATTGCCAGGGATAGTTTGTACAAAACCAGCATTTTCCCTTAGAGCCTTCAGAAACAAGCCAACCTAACTAGCATCTACCTTTCTTTCGAGATTTCTAAACCTCAAATTATGAAATCTTAAGTTTTGTTGCTTCAAATCATCTCCTTTGTGTTGCTCTCAGGAAAAATAATTCCTTAACTAATCTCTGTAGGAAATAAACCTTTTCATTTTGGCTTACCGATTATAGTTTCAAACAGACTTAAAAAACCAACAGCCCAATTAATAAGTGGATTTTGCTTTGCTTGGATGTCAGTCTCCACCAGTTGATGTTTACAATTCAACCCTCCATCCTTTCTTCTTGTCTCTTCTACAGCTATTAAAGAAATACTATTAAAAAGGTTATGTACAGAAGGGTTACAGTTCCATAAATTAGGTAACAAGTACATTTCTTTTTGAAAATTTATTTATTGTTATTGTAAAGGTGATGTATGAGGGGTTACGATTATGTAAGTCAGATAAAGAGTACATTTCTTTTTGGACATGCCACCCATTTCCTTTCTCTCTCCAGGTTTTTCCATCTTCCCCCCCCCCCCATAAATTGTACAGTTCATTTCCAACATAGTGTGTAGTGAGCACCGCTGCTGCATTTGCTCACCCTTTGTCCCTCCGTTTATGTGCCCACCTTTGCCCTCCCTAAGACAGACAAATAAACCAGACAAAAAAATCTCAGCAAACAGAAACAAGGAAGCAAAAAACTTGTTCCCACTTTTATTGAGTTTATTTCAATTATGTTTTATTTGATATGATCAGAGTCTAACCATTTTTAAAGCATCTGTAGGTAATATAGCTGTTTCTGATGTTGCTAAGGAGAACAATTTCATGTTTATCAGCCAAACCATCTCCATGAACATTCTTTGATCGATACAATATTTAGTTAAACAGGTAAGGGCCAAAGCAATCACAGCTGAGCAGGGTGGTAAACCTGTAGGTGGGGACAGATGGTTGGCTGATACTATGTAAATACCCAGAATATCTGTTGTTTGGCAAAGGTAATTTTTTTTTACCCTTGACTTATTATTTTGCATTATGGGTTGTTTTGGAGACAGTATTCTTTCAGTAAGCTGCCTTCAGAACTAGCTTTGGACCAGTAACCAAAGAATACCTTTGTATTGGAAAGCTGAGGTTGAGTAGAAGGAAGGAGGGAAGGAGAATGGAAGCATGGTAGTGAACCATCTCCATAGCCATGAATTGGTGTCAGGATTTCAATTCTAGGCTACTTGGCTACCTTCCTCAAAACATTTACATTTACCTTCCTTCCTGCTAAAACTTATTTTCTTTGGTTGCTAGGTGATAGAAAGTAAGGAACACAAACAATAAAATTAGTATGACAGAAAATACAAAAATAGCTAGAAAGATAAATGCTTTCAGGGAAAGGCCACAAACTTCAAATATAAATCCAATAAATGGGGAATATTCTGTGCTACACTTTTCTTCAGAATAGGTTTCATGAAGTACAGGTTCCTTGAAATCTGTGACTTTTTCTTCTGTATTATGAAATAATACATAAATATTATATTATAAATCACAGCTGAAATGCACTCAGCAATTGATATGTACCAGAACAGAGTTCTAATTGCTTTGTTGTTCTTATTACCCAAATAATGCTTTAAAAATTTGTAATTATATTTATTTTAATGGATAGACAACAGTTAGATTTTAACTGGTATAACAGCATCAAAACTCTCTACATAATAAACAATGTAGTGTTCTCCTATATGTATACATGGTGTAATATTTTCTTCACAGTAAACAAGCTCCTTAAGAATTTATCTTTCCTTTGTGATAGAGACTTCCAAAATCTTTTCTTCTTACATTCACAATTGTATCACCTACTGAATGAAAGGCTGGCACTTTTGAAAAATTTAATTAAGCAAGTCAAGCTTCATTCTCCAAACCTCCACAGCCTCTTTGACCACAGCTCTGCTCTGAACTTCACTGAGCTTTAGATTCCTCTTGAGTGTGATCATTGGGCTTGTACTTCTGCTCTGGTCATGCTGTAATTAACATAATGATCTCCAAGTCCAATGAAATGGTTCCTTGTTGCCATTGAAATGGTTCTGCTCTGTTTTATGGCAGCATTTATTCTTTGTAAACAGATAGCTCAGGATGATTGACATTTTCCATAAAGTAATGTTTGGCATTGATACTGCTTATCCAAATTTTACAGATAATGGGACATTTTTCTTTTATAATTTACCTCCTCTTCTCACCCGGCTCTAAGGAGTTGAGTATACAGTGAAGTAATCACACAACGTGTGCATATATCAAAAACATTACATTGATATTGGGACATCCATTGAAAACTTGTGCAGGTAGCTATTACTCTAGATGCCTACTAATGGAGCTGTAAGCATTGTGCTGGGTACAAGGTCCTACGAACTTGCAGTGTGCTGTGGGTGGAATGGCGTTTCTCCATAGGCTTTGCCCAGGTTTTGATCATCAAAACCTGGGAGTTCTACCCTTGGGGGAAAAAGTTTGCACATGTAATTGAATTAATTTTTAGATGAAAAGGAAAATCAAGAATTATCAGGCATCTCTATAAAAGAGTTACAAGAATACAATGCCAGTGGTTCATGGCAGTAGTCCTGGCTACATAGGAGGCCAAGAATAGAGGGATCACAGTTCAAAGCCAGCCTCACAGGCAACAAAGTTCACAAGACCCTACTTCAAAAATAACACATATAATGCAGAGCTTCAGTTGTGACAAACATGGTAGAGGGCTAGGCTAGCATGTGTGAGGCCCTGAGTTTAAACATCAGCACTGCCAAAACACAAAAAAGTCTTAGGGAAAATGACAGAAAAGCAGGTTATATTCAAGTCAAGAATTCCATTGCTTATGGGAAGAAAAGAGTACGTCTCCCACTAGAGCCTCCAAGAGAAGGGTCTCCTTAACATCTCAACTTGGGAGATCTGGCCTGAAAAATTGTGAGAAAATAAATGTCAGTTGTTATAAACCACCCATCTTAAGCTACATAAAGACACAGAAAACAAATACATAGTAATGGATTAAAAAAAAAAAAGAACTGGGTCTAGTTGCCAGTGGCTTACACCTATAACCCTAACAGAGACCTGTGGATTGTGATTCAAAGCCAGCCTGGTCAGGCCAGTCCAGAAGACTCTTTATCTCCACTTAATCACAGCAAAAGCTGGAAGTGGTGTTGTGGTTCAAGTGGTAGGGTGCTAGCCTTTAGCAAAAACGAGCTCAGGGACAGCACTCAAGCCCAGTGTTTGAGCCCCAGAACTGGCAAACAAAATGTAACAAAACAAAACAACAACAAAAAATGGAAGTAGACTGAGAGTCTGTAAGACATTGTATCTATTAGAATTAAATCTTTATGTGAAAAGTTCTCTTAGCTTCCTACTTAAATATATATATCTAACTTTGTATGAATTTCAAGTTATTTTAAGAAATGTGCCCTTTCCTATTTTTAAGTCAACCACCTTTTTAAAATTGTCAAACTTTCCAAATAAAACCCAATGTATAAATAAACACCTGGACGAAATCTTGAGCAAAGGTACAGATTTTTAACATTGAGTTAAAAAGCTTTAGCCTCTCTTATCATTCTTCTCAGCTATTTTTATTGTAATTTGTCTCTTAGTTTTGATAGTAATAAGACTCATGTCTATTGGGTGAAATCAGAATCTTCTATCTGACAAGCCTTATACAAACCTAATAGTTGACAGCAGCTTTCTTCCTGTATCATTTTAGGGAAGTAGAAATTAGCATTAAACAAATTATAAAGACAATCACATGCTATTCAACCTGTGCTTTTCACAACAGATGAAAATAAGTAACATAAGAAATATGTCTAAAAATGTAAATGAACACAGCACAAAATTACTTAGAATCCCTGAGTCCCTCTACTCATTCCTCAAATAAAACAAAGCTGTTTCAGTAATTCATCATGAATTTATTACTATATATTGTGAGAGGGAGGGCTAAAACTAGATTGCCTTTTGCAAATTTGTTCTGTTACTTCACAACTGTTGATAACATGTCTTCTTTTCCTCCATTGAGTTTTTGATATTTTGGATGAAAAATGTTGAACAGGCTGACATCATTTCTGGACTTTCTATTCCTTTCCATGTTTTATGTGTCAATATTAAAGTGACCCATAATTCTAACTTTTGCTAAGTATCGAAATCCAATAAAGCCAATACTAAACATTTCCTCTTAATAAAAACCAGATTATTTTGCCTATTCTAAGTCCCCTTTCTATCCAATACAGAATCCAGTAACAAATTTCTACAAATGAAGAGCCTGTGGAGATTTTGTTCTTTTATTATTATTTTTTTTTTATTGTGAAAATACTGTACAGAGGGGTTACAGTTACATGGGCAAGATAATGAGTACATTTCTTAACAAGCATTGTAGCCTCTTCCTTTGTTTCCCCTTCCCATCCTCTCCCTGCCCCCCCCACTCATTCCTCCTAGCTCCTCCCCATCCCCTACCTAAGTTATAAAGTTTGTTTTTGACATAACGACTTGTACATCTCATTGTTGGAATGGGTCCACCTGTATCCCTATTTAAATGATTTGTTTTTCCCCTTCCCCTGTTGAGATTTTGATTGAAAGGTCTACTCACTATGTAGGATGCTTTAGTTTAAATTTGTGACATGTTTTGTAGTTTTAACTGTAAATATCTTGCATGATTTTTGTTGAATTTAGTCACTCTCTTCAGCTGATAATGGCACTCAGTGCTGGAAGAATTGTGTTTTGAAGATGATAGAGACAGAACTGGAAAAAAATCCACACATGAATAAGCCATTTAATTAAAATTGCTATTAAATATGTGTAAAGAACCATGTGAATCCCAGTGAAAGAACAAGGTTATCAATATGCATTGTATCTATTGGATAAAGTATTTTTTGAAATCTAGGTCTGTGAAGTTTGTTTTCTTTCCAGAATTTTTGAATACTCACTTAAAAACAATTTTCCTATTAGGCAAAAATTTAAGTCATAAAGTAATGTCTATGTTGTTTTTGTTGTTTAGGTAGTGACTGAGATTTGAACACAGATCCTCACACTTGCTCAGCTTGCATTTTTGTCTGGTGCTCTGTTACTTGAGCCATCCTTCAAGGCATACTTTTTGTTTGTAATTTTGGAGACAGTTTTTGTTGTTGTTGTTGTTGCTGTTGTTTTACAAATTCCTGGGAAAGCTTCAAACTGCCATCCTCTGGATCTTAGTCTCCAGAGTTATTGAGATTACAGGTATGAAGCATCAATGCCCAACTAACATAATGTTTCATGTTGAACTTTTGAAAGAACTGAGGCAACATATTCTCTTTTCATAATCCATAATTGAACAAGTAGAGTCTAAATGGTCATCCTTATGATCAAGAAAAGTTTCCTCTTTGAACTCCATCTGGCCTATTGTCAATTGATTTGAGTTTTTGGAGAGAGAACATTGTGTGTGTGTGTGTGTGTGTGTGTGTGTGTGTGTGTGTGTGTGTGTGTGTGTGTGTGTGTGTGTGCCAGTCCTGGGGGAGGGGGTGAACTTATGGTCTCAGTAGTATCCCTGAGCTTTTGTGCTCAACGTGGACTCCCTAGCACTTGAGCCAAACCTCTACTAGAATTTTTTGGGAGTTGAATGGAACAAAGAGCCTCGCAGACTTTCCTTCCCTGGCTGGCTTTGAACCACAGACCTCAGATCTCAGCCTCCCCAGTAGCTAGGATTACAGGAGTGAACCCTGGCTCCTGGGGAGGGAAGACTTTTTTCTTGCATGGTGATAGGCTGATTCTGAGGTCAGTCATGCCCCCTTTGGAGTATCCTTCTGTGAACTGTCTTCATTCACCAGAGCAAGGAGTGGTGTGCCCATGTCAATTTACACTCTTGAATTTACTCACAGTGTTCTTGATCTACGAATCCTCCCTCCTACTTGAAAATTCAAAGAACTCTATGGATATGAATTTCTCATCATCACAGAGGGACTGTATTATCACCCACTTTAATCCGTCTCTGAAAGTGCCTAGACATACCACCGTTACAGAACACCATAGGAGATCCATTTCTGTGAGGATCTTTATATGGTCTTGCTCTGAAAAGCCTCAATAACCTCCTGAAGCTTTGGAATTTCAGCCAAGGATAGAAATCACTTCCATATTCTTTGTGTTCCTTCTGAATTAACCATAGCAGTAACCCTGTCATGCTCATTGTGGACAGGTAGGGTCCTATCTCTCCTCAATTACTTATTTAAAAAAGATTTATGGCTGGCTTATTTTGTGACAGGCAGAAAATGCCACTAACCCCCGAGTTGACTGGAAACTACCAAGAAGAAACAAAGTCACATTATGCCATGTGCTAAACAAAGTGGTAGAGATGACAGAAAGAAAATGAAGGGTTTGAGGCCTGAGTTTCTGACAGAAGAAAGAAGCTTTAAATACTCGTCCCCACAGGCCCGAGGTGACAGCTGAATGACAGGAAAGATCAGGCATAATTGGGTCAGAGGAGCTGGCCTGTGGGCACAAGAGATAAGCATGGCCAAGGTCCTGAGCTTCCAAATGAGTCTATTTCCCCTCCCTCCCCCACACCAGGAACATGAAAAAGACCAGTGTTGACAGTATAATACTTACAGGACACAGTCTTAGCCTGTGATATGACAGATTGAGTTAGGAAAATAACCGTTTTATGTGTGCTGGCTAAATTATTTGGATTTTTGTCCTGTGATAGAAAATAGAGAACAAAAATAGAAAGGAAAGAATATTTCACTCACCATTTTACATAATCTTCCTCCCCTCCTTTGTTGTGTCAGCTGTGGTGCTTGAACTTAGGGCTTTGCAGTCACCTTAGCTGTTACCACTCGAAAGTGGAGTAGAATAATAAACCAAAAATAATTTACCTAGAAAAAAAGAAAAACCAGGGAACAAAAAGAGCAGAACCTGAAGAAATCTTCACTGCTGATTATTCCTTTACCACGTGACTGATGATTTGGGACTAGAAACGTGGCTTTTCAGAACAGTAACTGTATTTTCCAACTCCTTTGTGGACACGTGGCAGAATATTGGGCATGGAAGTAAGTAAAGCCTTTTCATGGAACGTTCTAGAAATTTTAAAAAAATTAAAAACAAATAAACCCTACCTGTTTTCTTCTTCTGTTTTTATACCTTAGTTATACTAAATTCAATACAGTTACTTGACTGGCCCCAAAAGAAAACAGACTTGTTCTAAGAATTCTGGCGTTGGAAAGCTTCACATTCATATACTTATAAGCACAGAGAAGATTTCTCTAGGACTACATTTCTCTAGAGCAGAACAAAACCACTCTTTTTATTTCAGAATGTGTTTGAAGAGAGTGAAGAGAGATTGACACCAGAAACATACATTTCTATAATTCATACAGAAAATAGTGTCAAGACTGTAAATCAGCCAAGTACGGTGGTTCATACCTGTAATCTCAGCACTTAGAAGACAGAAGCATGAGAATCATTACTTCAAGGTAAGTCTGGGGTACATAAAGTACTCTAGGCCACATGGAGCTGTAGAGCATGACCCTATCCCAAAACAGAAAATCTGGTAACTCTCAATTCCTTTTATGTCACCTTCACCATTTTGCTTAATTGGTCTTCATTTTTCACCTATTTCTTGTACTCATGGAGGCAAAGTCCAAATTAGGACTTTTAGTTTTATCTGTGGGAAGAGGAACATTCCACTTAAAACATTTTCACATTGACAGAGAATTCAAACCAAAAAAGCTTTAATTGCCATTTAAAATACTCCTGGTAATTGTTACCTTTCTTTATGTAGATTATACACTTGAAACTTGAATGACAAGGATTAGAAAAGACCTAAATTCTCTGCAGGATTGACATGGCCTCTTTGTGATTCTGATTCATGAATCACCAGCCCCATTTGCTAATCACATTCAATTCATCAGGGCCAGAGCATGGAAGAAGGAGAAAAAGAAAAAGAAAAAAAAAAAAAGAAAAGAAAAAAGCATGTAGAATAAGAGCCTGCCTGGTGGTAATAAGACCTCTTCTAAAAGTTAGCATTATTCTTATTTGAGCTCCAGGTTGGCCTGTTTTTATTTGCACAGGTAGAATAAAACAATAGGTTTGTCTCATTCTTCCTCTCTGTCCCTACAGATTTCTTTCTCCTTTCCTCTATCCGCTTGCTTTCTTTGTCCCTTGTCTTCCCACAGCCCTTTCCTTTCTCCCTACCTCTCCATTCTTTCCTCCCTATTCTCAACACCATCCAATTTTTTTGACTGGTCTCCTTTATTACTACAGAGGAGGAGAAAAGTATTCTAATATTAGGACCAGGTCATTAATGATATATTGGCTCTGATATTTCCAACACGTCACAAGCTGTATTTTCCCATTTTTCCCTCTTTCCTTTTTCACTCTCTTAGAAATAAAACATGTGATATGATTATTACCGTAAGATGTTTCATAGAGGGAGTACGGAGGGATGCAAATAATAAAATAAAAAGAAATAGGATAGAGGTGGTCTAAACCCCAAAACCTTCTATTATATTTTCTATGATTTTTTAAATTATTTAATGTCTACATATATAGTTTTGGCATGAAACTGGGTGATATCATCAAATTTGTGTCTACATATACTTTTTATTTTCCTTAATTCCAGAAAGTGCTTAATTTTGTGGGCAAAATAATACTTTTCTTAACTTTTCTTCTTGCCTTTTATGATAAGTTCACAATTTATTGTTTATATTTCCATTATTGAATTTTAATATTTAACAATTTATTACTAATATACATTTAGTTTCTAATCCTACTTCATAGGCTAAAATAAATCTATTGCATAGAGAATAGAACAGAAAAAGAATAGTAAAAAAAAAAAAAACCCACCCTAAATCTATATCCATATTCTAAAATGATTGAACTGGGTTGGAACCCATTAGAAATTTAACTTGCCCTTATCTAATATTAGTATTAGATATTAATTGATACTAATAATTATTAAATAATTGATATTGTTAACCTATATTAAAATTAGACAGTGACAAATTAACACACATTTTATTAACTAGCCATTAATTAATATAAATAAACATGAATATTCATCTAATGATATTAGCTATTGATTTAACATTAGATATTAATATTAGCTATTAATAGATATCATATAATTAAATATTGTATTACTAAATCAAGACATCATATACTAATATACTATATTAATATTGTTAAATTATTAAAATATATGAATACATCACAATTAGTATATATTTCATATGTATTTATATTATATGTAACATATATAATAGATATAAATGACATATATACTGATAGAATATATTAGTATGATTATTTATTACCAACAATATTATTAATATGCTATATTAATTATGTTAATGTATTATATTCATTATTTGATATATGAGTCAATAATATTACATATGAACATGAAACAATGGGCTAAATTACTTATGTGAAGATCAGCAGGGACTCAGCCACATCGGTGTGGTGACTCTATTATAGCTCACCATCATCTGATTATTTACTTGAGTTAACAATAGAAGAATCTTCAAATGGTCCTCCTTGTGATGGCTCTGGCGGGCAAGCATGATGCAAAATCTTCCTAGTGTGCATTCTTCCATATAAAGAGGGTGAAAATGAGCACTTCATGTCCAGTTCCTGTCAATCAGATATACCTACGCACCTCATTTTGGAGCTGAATTAAATGGCAAAAAGGACAACTTTCAATCTTGTAGGAGAAACAAACAAGCAAACAAAAAACACATGTAGTGAGTGAAATGTATTCTTATCTGTGCAATGAACCTCTTGAGACCAAAACAGGCTTAGAGTCAAGTGAGCTGTGGGTATGTCCCAGAAAGGTAATTCTATGACTTTCTTTAAAAAATAGCTTATTGGAAGTTTCATGCCTTATGTCTCTAAAAGTTAAGGAAGGGTTATGTTGATTTCTAAAGCAGTGTAGAGTTTGAAATAGATGGTGACCTGCCATATACACTCAGATGAGTAGAATGCTTCAAATTGCAAAAGTTGGGGCTCTGAACTCCAGAATTGCCCATGTATCTGCAATGAAAGTGGAAACAGAGTTTCTTCCCTTTTATATCAACTCATCCAGTTTTCTGTAGACATTCTTTTGCAGTCTCGTATAGAAGCTCATGTCATTTCAAAGGGATTCTTAATTACCATGCTCTGCTTGCCTTAATGCTTACTTCTAACTTGTTATTTGACACAGGGCCTTGCATGCTTTCCTGTTAATACCAAGTGAAACCCAGGAGAAAAATGATAATGATGTCAATAAAATTTCAAGATCGTGCTAATGTGTGGTGGTGATTCAGGGAATTAAATTGTAAGGCACTAGAAAAGGAAAAGGAGGATATAATTTATGCATGTGATAGAGATCTTCCAAGGCCCCATCCTTTTTCAAAATAGAGAGTGGGGAGAGAGGGAGAGGGAGGGAATGAAAGAAAGAGAAGGAGAAAAGGAGAGAGATACTGGGACAGATATGGAGAGAGATTGAGACAGGCCTTAAGACAGATATTGGGAGATAGACTGAGAGAAAGAAGAGTAATATGGACTAATCGAGTAAATACATTCAATCAGCGCAGTGCAGCTGTACATTGTATGCTACACGGGTTGCTTTACGATTGCGACTACATCTCACAGAGCAGAAACCCAGCACGGTGACTGAAGGAGATGGAGGGAAAGAATGACTTGTTCGGGGATGAATGCAACGATGGAAGGGCATTTCTGTTCAGTGTGTCAGCCTGAGGTTACTTTACGCTGTGTAGTGGTGACACTTGTGTAACTTGTTGTGTAGACGGGGCGTGGAAGCATCTGCGGTCCTCCCTTAGCCCCGGACTTCTTGGGTGGCTATCTCTTCTCACCCACTTCTGCTTCAGTATCTGGCAGCTGCGCACCCTGTCCAGGCTGCAGCTGCCGCTCACACCGCACATGGGATGGGTCCTCACCCATCCTGTGCGCACACCCAGCTTGAGCGTGGGGACTAGTTATGGGAGCAGCGGCTCCACGTGGGCCCTTCCCTGGACGCTCCAGTCTGGCCAGAGAGTAGGGTCCAGGACTCTGTGGAGTCCAGGCCTTTGGCATCACCTACTGATCTCTGCATCACAGGTTGAAGGTGAGTTCCTGGAGCTTACTGTATTTTACTTTTCTGTCTTCCTTGTTGTGAAAATCTGGAATTGCTTGTTGAACTTAAAAAGAAAAAAAAAAAGTCAACGAAACTAATTACAGGAATGCAAATGACTTGACTAGATGCTTTGAGCATACTGTTCTCATGCTTTCTCCCTACTCCCCCCTCCCCCCGTGGGTGGCATTCAAAATGAATTCCTTCTGCTGCCCTTTTCTCATTTGCAGTACGACCTCATTCCCCGATGTTGGCTTGCTTAGATAGTATCTTTTCCAGAGTCAACGCAGCTAATAGATTTAACACTAATGTATCTTGACCAAAATGTCTGAATATCACACTGTCATTGGACAAAGGTCTTTTGCTTCTGTAATCAACTCTTTCCTGTCTTAAAAATGCTTTTCAAAACCCACCCTTAGCAGGTTTGTTTGCATAGTTATTTGTATTATAGAGAAAGTGAAAAGAATTTTGTACGGTATCTTAAATACTATGATAATTATGTTTAACATAACTGACTTAACAGGTGCTATTATATACCTTAGTTTTGATTTGTTTTGGTATATAGACCTGTGACATTTAAAGTATGTGGAAATATCTTGTGTATTCTACAAAACAAAAATGTAGACAAGTTAAAAAATTTCTATGTAGTACCCAGGTCGTAAAAAATTAGGGTGACAATCCTTAACAAATATTTCAGATTTCTTTATATGGACACAAAATCTTGTGTCCATATAATACACAGAAGTGATTCAAATCCAGGATTTATTTTTCTGTAATTGTGTGAAAAGTTTTTTTTAAAATAAAAGCTAGAATTTAGATATTTCAAAGCTATTTTTAAACTTAACTCTAAGTACATCATTAGGTGGAATAAGGAAATGATTTTACTTTGCAACAGAGTACTGAAAATTTAGTGCCTTTTAAATGTAATGACTGTTTCTTAAGCTTTACTAAAAAATACCATAACCCAGCTGGGCTGACCATTGATCTCGTACAGTGAGGAACATTGTACACAATTCTTGCAGTTAATTTTATTACTCTCTGTAGAGCTCTCTGTAGATTTTCAGGAGCTACTGATTCTGCAAATGACAGAAATCTGGAAAGGAGCGATGTTTATTAGGTGGTTGCAAAACTTTGGAAATAAGAAGAATTTAAACCTATAACATTTAAACACAGTAAGTTTTCTCTTTGTTCGGAACTTTCCCTAAAACAAAAATGTTCCTTTTTGTTTGAGTTTAATCATCAGGAACTGATTATGGTGGAGGTGGAGACGGGGGAAGACACAGAATTATTGATAGACTTTCGTAAGTAAAAATGGGATGTGATATATATTATGAGCCAATAAATACTTCAATGAATAATTTTTTTGGGGGGTCCAGTCGTGGGGCCTGAACTCTGGGCCTGGGCACTGTCCCTCAGCTCTTCAGCTCAAGGCTCGTGCTCTACCTCTTGAGCCACAGCGCCACTTCCTGCTTTTTTCTTTTTGCTTATGTGGTGCTGAGGAATCGAACCCAGGGCCTCAGGCATGCAAGGCAAGCACTCTACCACTGAGCCACCTTCCCAGCCCTCAATGAATAATTTTTAACATATCATCAAGTTAGGTTAGTACATGTAATATGATAATATTGCTTCTATGGAAGTGCCTTGAAAAAGGCAAAAACTATTCCAATGAGATATTCCATCTGTTAAATATTTGTTCTTTGTAAAATGTGACTGCAGTAAAAGAACACATGGTCCAATCAGTTTACACACTCAGGAAAAGAACAACTATCTATCTATCTATCTATCTATCTATCTATCTATCTATCTATCTATTATGTATATATAGGTGTTTGTATCTATTGGCCTACCTACCTACCTTCCTACTATGTTGTATGTATGTATTTATACATATATAGTGTCTATTTATAGTATCTCTATATATAGTACCTATATATGTAGTATCTATATACTATCCATCTATGTATCTATGTGTGTATGTATTTGTGTGTAAGTATCTATTCATGTGTCTATATACACATGTAGGTGTGTATATATGTATGTATGTATCTGTATCTATCTATGTATCTCTGTATCTGTCTATCTATCTACCTATCTACCTAGGAGTCTATCAGGGTATCTTTTTTTGTGTTAGAGAGGATTGAACACAGGTCCTACTGAATGCTAAGCCAGAACTGTACCACTGGGCAATGTCCTAGCTCTTGATTTATATTTTATTATAAATAAAAAATATTTGGACAACTTAAACATTCTAATAAATTCAAGCATAGCAACAACTAGACTATTATTTAAGGAAATAACCACTTTAGTCTGGCTAAATTGATATATAAAATTAACTAGTATGTCTGGAGAGTTAAGAGCAATTTTATACAGGAGGTAACCTTCTAAAGAAGATTCTTAAAGGGATGGGTAATATTTGAAGGTAAACAATATAGACAGAGATTTGACTAAAAGAAATGGCAATAACATAGGTAGGGCAGCTACTAGCATTTCCAATTACAGAGAAATCCTTTTGTGCAAATGCTTAGAATTCAGAACCATTCTTTGCCAAGGGCAGTTGCGCAGTTGACCGGAGAAAGAAAAAGCCAAATAATATAGACACAAACCTTCAAAGTTGAAAAAATATAGGCTGTCATTTATTCCAGCAATCTTAGCACAGTTTTAAAATTACCCACCTGTCATTTGGAGACTTATTTTCTCCTTGATTACTTCCAGTTCAGACATCTAAATCTCCTATCAGGCAGATGCTCTGAGATTTTTATAATTTCTTTTTCTCTAGAACATCATTAGTTTTCAGAATGGCAACTGTGAGGTAGAAGATATGGCAGTGTGTGCTCCCTGGCTTTAGACTGGGTTCCACCATTTATTAGCCATGTGGTTGTGTATGGGCTCCGTAGCCTTCCTCTTCTGTGGAGTCTAGGAGGAGCAGCAATGCCTTCTGGGAATGCTGTCAGAAATACCTGAGTGAAACCCTAACGTATGGCATTTTAAATCACATAGATAGCTAGTGTTATTTTATTATTATAACAATGCAGCACATAACATTAATACTAATCTAGTAATAATCTAAAAAATAGTATTACAATGTTACACTGTTGCAAAATGGCACTCACTTGGGAGTGGAATGAAAGAACACTTCCCGGCAGTTATGTCTTGAACTGTTTCTTTTCTTACTGTAACAATGCTGAATTTAATGAATAGTTCCTCATAAGCTAATTTCCAAGTATTTATGATTTCTGGTTGCTTCTTCAGTGTACATACTATTTGTTAATTTTCCCTCCTGGTAAGATATTTTCTAGAAATCAAGCTTTTTGATCAAAGTATAATAGTCAGTGGAAATCTTTGTATCATTTTTTAATGTTTTTTATTGTGAAAATACCATACAGAGGGGTTACAATTACATGAGCATGGTAATGAGTACATTTCTTATCAAGCATTGTCGCCTCCTCCTCTGTTTTTCCCCTTAGATCCCTGCTCTCCACGACTACACTGCCTCCCCACCCCCAAAGTTGTAAAGTTCGTTTTTTGACCTAGCATCTTGTACATCTCATTGTTGGAATGGGTCCACCTGTATCCCTATTTAAACAATTTGTATTTTCCCTTCCACTCCCCAAATTATAGCAACATCAAATGCAGTGAAAACAGGGGTTATACCGTCAGGGAGAAACATACAAAGCAACAAAAAAAATCACTTGGTACCTTATAAATATGTCAGAAACAATAGCAAGAATGAAAAAAAAAAACATTTGATTCCTTATCTTGGGGTTCATTTCACCTAACATCATCTTATCTGACCTTTTCTGCTTGTTTCAGACATATACTAGTTATTGCAAATAGGGGAAATCTTGGGACCTATGTGTCTTTGGGCCTGGCTTACTTCACTTAATATAATTTTTTCCAAGTCTTTCCATTTCCTAACAAATGGGGCAATGTCATTCTTTCTGATGGAGGCATAGAATTCCATTGTGTATATATACCACCTTTTCTTGATCCATTCATCTACTGAGGGGCATCTGGGTTGGTTCCATATCTTAGCTATGGTGAATAATGATGCGATAAACATGGTTGTGCTGGTAGCTTTAGTATGGTCTTGTTTGTGATCATTTGGGTAAATGCCCAAAAATGGGATTGCTGGGTCATAGGGGAGCTCTATGTGGAGTCTTTTGAGGAACCTCCATACTGCTTTCCAAAGTGGTTGGACAAGTTTACACTCCTACCAACAATGCAGTAGGGTTCCCTCTGTCCACATCCCCTCCAGCATCTGTTGTTATTAGAGCTCTTGATTATAGCCATTCTAACTGGGGTGAGGTGGAATCTTAATGGTGTTTTGATTTGCATTTCTTTTATGGCTAGAGCGGTTGAGCATTTCTTCATGTGTCTATTGGTCATTCTTTTCTCTTCAGAGAAGTTTCTCTGTTAGTCTTAGCCCACTTATTTATGGGGCAGTTGTTTCTTTGAGGACTTGTTGTTGGGGGATTTAAGTTTTTGAGTTCCAAGTAGATTTTAGACATAAGACCCTTGTTCATTGTGGCTAGTGAAGATTTTCTCCCAATCTGTGGGCTTTCTATTGATCTTTCTAGCTATGTTCTTTACCATCCAGAAGCTCTGCAACTTCATGCAATCCCATCAAAGCCAGCCAATTAGAAGGAAAGGAAATCTCTCTATTTGTATCATTTTATATACAGTTTCCTTTTATATAGTCCCTAAATAGTTATCTGATAACTGTTGAATAAAAAAAACATCATTAATAGTCGCTATTGTGCACTTGATGTCTGCTGAGCAAAACCAAGAACATTTTCTTCACATATACACAAACCCACTGTATTTGTTGTTTATTATAGACCATGATTGGTGGATGCTCATGGCCTTACAAATTGCTTTTGTTGACTTATTAGACTTTATTCCACTTGGTGGCAGTCATAGTTTGATACATAAAATGCCTATATCTTAATCTAAGTTGTTTTGTTTCATTTCTTTGACTACCAGATCAAAGTCCTTATAAGCCACATTATAGCACCTGTCTGACTGTTGTTGATTGGCAAAAGGTTGTTAGAACTCATTTAACTACATCCCCAGGCAATCTACTTCTCATTTGTCTTTCTTTTATTTTTGGGGGGGAGGTTTAGAATATTTCTTTTTGTTTATTATCTTTAAGTAGTTGTGCAAGGGAGTTGCCATTCAACAAAGCAGTTTATGAATATAGTGCATCTTGATCAATGTCGCAATTGAGTATCTTGAAACACTTTTTCAAAGTTTCTTTGAAGGGAGACTTGATTTAGAAAACTTCAAGGAGGGAACTTAGTTTTGTGGCTCCTTGTTGTAGGAAATCCATACTTACGACCCAAAGATATTGACAACTTTCAGTGCTCTTACTATCATTCGGATCAATACATAATCTACTCCTAGAGTATAAGGCATTATGAAAGGCAATTGAAGGAATGAAATGTCAACAACGAATGGAAAAGATTGCTAGATCTTAGGACAATTTCTTGTCCTTTTCTGGGAGCCGAGAATAGCTTCATTTCCTCACCTACCCTGTGGAAAATAAATTAAATGAGTTCTCAATGGTGAAATTTGAGCTGACAAAACCTAGACTTAAAGCAAAACATGTTGCTTCTGAGTTCTCTCTCTTGCTCTGCTTATTCTGAAGATAAGATGCCACAGTGAACAAGAGTGGCAAAAGATGAAAAGATACTGTTTTCTGAATCAGAATTAGCTGAAAATGACTGACTCTGAAGCACCAGCTACTTAATTGATTGATTGATCGATTGACTGATAGTGTGTGTAGCCATGTGCGTGCCAGTACTTGAGCTTGAACTCAGGTCCTCTTATTCTCACTCAACTTTTTTTTTCAAAGCTGGCACTCGATCACTTTTTGCCAGTTAATTGGAGGTAAGAGTCTCACAGACTTTTCTGTCTGGGCTGACTTTGGAGTGTGATCCTCAGATCTCAGCTTCCTGAGTAGCTAGGATCACAGATCTTAAAACAATCTTGTTGTTTTCAAGCATTTTAAGACATTGAAAAGAAAGCAGAAACCCTCCTAATCTAGTTTTAGATGCCCCTACTGATAATGTTTGCAATTGGACATATTTCTTAAGTTTAGGAGATACAATGTGCAACAATATAAAAAATTTCTAGCAGAAAGCTGATTCAAGATCATTAAATCAATGTTATAATAATATAAAATATGATTGATACATTTGGGATATTCTCAGTAGCTGAAAGTTTTAAAAAGTATACTTCTATAGTGACAATTTTTAGCTTTTCTCTCTGATTCTTTTTTCAACATTGAATTAACTACGACATTGAATTAACTATGACATTGAATTAACTATGAATTAATTGCAACAGATGTGTCTTATCCCTTCAAACAAAAATAACTTTCCAGAGACTGTTATTCTCTTGTTCTAAGATTTCTTTTCAGTTGTATATTTTCTTTATTAAATCTTCCTCCCCTTCATTTTGTACTGGATCTGTTTACTCCCAATAAGCAGGACTAGAAGTTCGTTTTTAACCACTGTTAGGCTCACAAGTTTCTAAAATTAACAAAATGAAGACCACATTCAAGTTTATTTTTACTGAGATGTGATCATTAGTATACCTCTGACTGTAATGATGCTATTTTCTAGGAAGTGGACCCAGAAAAGTGTTCTTTGTCAAAGGTTAAAGTGATTACACAGATCAAGATGAATTGTAAATATAATTTGCCCTGTTAAGTTTTAAACTAAATTCAATACATACCCTAAAAATTGAAAAAAGTGAGGGAAGGGATGGGTGAGAATATTGAAAGGGGTGCATGGATCAAGGGGCACTGTATTCATAAACTGCTCTGTTGAATGGCAACTCCTTTGTACAACTACTTAAAGATAATAAAAATATTCACACAATTATAATGCAACCCCTGATCTTCCCTCTTCTATTCAGTTTACAGTCATGTTGGTTTTGCTTCCACAAATTATGAACAAATATTCAGCCAAATAGATACTTGCAGACACCTGTTGTGTGTGTGTGTGTGTGTGTGTGTGTGTGTGTGTGTGTGAATAATATCTATCTATCTATCTATCTATCTATCTATCTATCTATCTATCTATCTGTCTGTCTGTCTGTCTGTCTGTCTGTCTGTCTGTCTGTCTGTCTGTCTGTCTGTCTGTCTATCTATCTATCTATCTATCTATCTATCTATCTATCTATCTATCTATCTATCTATCTATCTATCTGGGAACCAGTACTTGTAATCTTAGCTGCTCAGGAGGCTGAGACTTGAGGTTTATGGTTCAAAGCTAGCCAAGGCAGGAAAGTCTGTGAAACTCTTATTTACAATAAACTAGCAAAAAGCTAGAAGTGGAGCTGTGGCTCAAGTGGTCAAGTGTTAGCCTTGATCCTAAAAGTTTAGGGATAGCACTGAGATTGTGAGTTCAAGCCCCAGGGCTGGGACACATACACAATACTTTATATATAAAGTGGATACATTGTCTAAATCTTTAGCCAATCACAGCAATGGATTGAAAAATAACAGTTAGACTTGTTTCATAAACACTGTTACCATCTATACTCCTGAGCCAAATCTACTGCCCTAAACTAGCCAAAATACATTCTTTTTAATACTCTCAGTATTCCCAGTGGTAGAGCTGTGATATGTTTCATATAAAAATTCTGCCTTTTGGGCATCAAACATTTTTAGGTTTAAATAAGACAAAATTGATTTTCTTGCAGAAAGCCTATTGTGTGTGTGTGTGTGTGTGTGTGTGTGTGTGTGTGTGTACCTATGTTAAGATACTTTTTTAAATTAAATGTCAAATCCAGCTTGGCACTGGAAAGACAGTACATGCTTGATGTTTGAGGAAAAGCTGTCAGCTTGTCTCCTCTCGTCAAATTGCCAGCTGTTTGTTCGTAATTAGTTTAGGCTATGGGCTCAGTGTTGGGCAAAAACCTCATATCACAAATGGCTCAATACTGTGTGACTTGGGGGGAAATATGAGACAACCTATTTGTCTTTGGGAGATTGAAATTTTTTTTTTTTTACTTTTAATTATATAAGGTTATTTTGAGGACTTTTCTTAGAGATGTAACAATAAATCAGCAATCTCATTCAGAGTAGAGCATGGAAAAGGAAAAGTGAAATCCCTTTCAACAGATATCTCTATGAATCTTGATGTCTGGTCCCAAAGTAGGAACACAATTTTTAATTTTATTTACCATTGCGTTGTTAAATAGTATTTTAATTTTACATCTTGAAAAACTGATGTGGCTAAAGTTGGAAAAATATTTTATTCGGTGTGCTATGGCAATGTTAAACATTATTATATTTTTACATCTTGAAAACTGATGGAAAGTCATTGAGACACCTGAATTCTGTCTTAATTTTGCATGTGTGTGTATTTACTGGCACTGAGACTTGAACTCAGGGCCTGGGTACTGCCCCTAACCTTTTTCCAATCAAGGCTAGTAGTACTCTGACCACTTGGGCCAGAGCTCCACTTCTGACTTTTTGATGGTTAATTGGAGGTAAATATCTCAAGATAAACATCTTTCTTGCCCTCCTTTCTCAGCCTCCTGTGTAGCTAGGATTACAGGCGTGAGCCACTGGCACCTGGCTTAAGCATCTTTTTTAATAGCATTTTTTTTATTGTGATTAAGTGATTATATAAATTTCACAAATTTCACATTATTGTGGGATAGTGATGCTTAATTAAAGTCACAAACACATTCTAACCTTCATGGGGCAAATTGTGTTTACATGGCCTATAAAGTTTATGAGTTCTATGAGCTTTGACAATACAGTTATTTCTTCCACATTGGATGATACGTGGATTTCTTTTCTTTTGCTTAGTGTCAGCTGCTCCCTCTTTCTCGCTCATTCTCTCCCTCTTATCGCTGCCATTGAGTTACTTAGTTTGCTTTGATCAATGACCACGGCAGCTGCTGGGTCCCGCTGTTGTATGTTTTCCAGTTTCCCTCTGTTTCTGTATCCTCCTGCAAGTTTCCCTCCCATGGGCACATATATACCATATATGTAGTCAGCAGCATGGGGTCATTTAGTAATGATTCAACCAGATGAGTGGAGATCCTTTGTTTCTCGAGTCTTGTTTACTTTATTGTTTTCTCTTTATGTTTTGGCTTTAACATCCACTTATCAGGGAGACCATGTGCTGTTTGTCTTTTTGCTCTTGCCTTACCTCACTCAACATGATTTCTTCTAGTTCCATTCATTTCCTTGCAAATGCCATTATTTTGTCCTTTCTAACAGCTTCATAATATTCCATTTTATATAGGTACCACAATTTTTGGATCTATTCACCTGTAGTGGGGCATCTGGGTTGTTAAGCATCTTTTTTGCAAGAGTCTATTGGTGGCATGTTGCCAATTTTTGTTTGATTGAAAAGAAAGTCTTTATTTGTGTATCTATAGTTCATAATTGTTACTTATAAAGTCCTTGTTTATCTAAAGTATAACATGTGTGTGATCATAAACTAGAACTCCAGTTTATAGGCTACTTGTGGGCTCCATATTTTCTCCCCACTCCAGACCTTGTCACCATGGTGATTCTGATCCGATCACATAAATGGTCCCCTTTTCAGGGTGAAGCCATATTGGATTAGGGAAGGGCCAGACTGTGCCAGGACAAGAGTGAGAATCTCCTCGTGGAATTCTAGGTTAACAAGTTTTTGGCTTTTGGTTTTTTTTTTCTTTGTTTCCTTTCCTGTTTTGTGAACATCACAGCCACATTTACAGCTGAATTTATTCTCCCCCCAATATATTTTAATCTTTTTGTAGTAGTACAAAGGCATTGCCATTTAACAAAGAAGTATAGGCAATGACTCTTGATCAGTGTCACCCCTGTCATAATTCTCCCCCATACCTCCCAGCCCTACCAGTTCCTGAACTTTTAATTGTGTGGAATATGTATTGGATTTTTATAAAATTCAGTGTTTCTTGGTTTTCTATTGCTCCATTGTCATCTGTAAGTCACTTTCAGATGACATGTGTCATCTACTTGGAGCAATCAGGTGGGTTTTTTTGTTTTTGTTTTTGTGCCAGTCTTGGGATTTGAACTGGGTGCTGTCCCTGAGCTTCTTTTTGCTCAAGGCTAACCCTCTACCACTTGAGCCACGGCTCCACTTCCAGCTTCATGTGTGCATGTGATTAGATAAGAGTCTCATGAATGTTTCTGCCTAGCCTGGGTTCGAACTGCAGTCTTCAGATCTCAGCCTCCAGAGTAGTCACAGGCATAAGTCACCAGCGCCCAACACAATCAGGTATTTTTATATGACAACATTTAAGATCTTCCATTTGACCTGGGTTCTGTTAGTCCCACTGAGATACACTAGCATAGGTTTCTGTGTGGGGTCGATTGGGTTTATTGAATCTGGGGATTGATGACACTCATAGATTCTCATCACAGTGCCCTCAAATATTGCCTTCCTTCATTTCTTTCCCTTTACAGTGACACACTTACCAAGAGCTTACTGGGTACTCAGCACTATGCTAGGCATTGAGGATACATATCTGACCAAAAATAGCCCAAAAACCTATTAGTATTAGTGGTCTATGTTGGAGAAAAACAACATATACACAAAAACCAAGGCCATGCAGTTAGAGGAATGAGAGACTTAGAAATAAAGCAGGAACAGGGCAGAAGAGAGTGCATGGGAGCCAGATTGCAATTTAAATAGTGTGTATAGAGAAGGCCCCAAGAAAAGATGCTACTGGAACAAATGCACAGAGGCAGGAAGGGAATGAGTTTGCAGGAGAATCTCAGGAAGAGGGCTTCCCTAGCAAGGCCTTTCTGGTCGAGGAAGAAGTCTCATGCGTTCCTAGAGATTTAAGGGGACTGGCCAGATTTATGCAGTGCAGTATTTGCTTCCAAAAGGAGCAATGTACAGGAGAATGCATAGAGATTGCTCATTTTCAGTTAAGAGGTACACTAAGCATAACATATCTTGCTTTTGTAATAGATATATATTATAAATCCCAATTCATAAGGCATGCACACATAATGACTCTATCCTTTGGGGCTGCATAAATGAAACTTAATTGTTCTATAATAACTAGTCTAAATATGTGAATGTAAGTTGTTTCATTTTCAATTTTTAGAATATTGTTTGGTGTAATTTTAAAATTTGGGAACCTTCATCTCAGCAGTGACATGTTCTTATTTTTTTTTAAAAAACTTTAACATTCAGTCAACAAATAGAAACATATTTTCAAAACGTTTTTCTTTTTTCTTTCATGCAATTGTTTCTAACATATGTATAAGATGATTTCTATGTTGCTTTGTATGTCCCTCCCCCACGGTATAACCCCTGTTTCACTGTATTTGATGTTGGTATAATTTGTGGAGGGGAAGGGCAAAAACAAATCATTTAACTAGGGATGAAGGTGGACCCATTGCAACAATGAGATGTACAAGTCCTTATGCCGAAAAACGAACTTTACAACTTTGGTGGGGGGGTCGGAGGATTGGGTGGGGGGAGGGGGTAGTATGGGAAGGGATAGGAAAGGGAAACAAAGAGGAGGCAAAAATGCTTGATAAGAAATGTACTCACTATCTTGCCCATGTAATTGTAACTCCTCTGTAAGGTATTCTCACAAAAAATAATTAAAAAAAACATTTTAAGGATTTCTCTCCTTTAAGTAGAAATATATATTCCTTTTGAAAATGATTTTCGTCTTTTTAGGTAGATTTATGTAACTTTAAAAAACTCTAGCTTTTATTTTTAATTAATCTTAATTAGTCCTAGGATAGCTTAATCTTAATTAGTGAGGTTACTAATGTTAATTAGTCCTAAGGTAACTTAGAATCTATACAGTCTGCACTCAAATAATGCAAGCTCCATGTGTGTGTGTGTGTGTGTGTGTGTGTGTGTGTGTGTGTGCATGCACACACTTAGCTCTATAACCTTTAATGGAGCTCTGGTAAGGAAAATCTAAAAGAACCGTGTTTGGAAAATATTTTTAAGTTAAAAACTATTAATTAAATTTACTTGCAGTTTGATCTTTAGTGCAAATAAGTTATAAAAATTGGGAAAAGCAAAATGAAAGATGATCTTGACAATAAAGAATAATAACAAATGAATGTCTTCCTTTCCCATCTGGAGATATATTCCTGGCATCTTAAGATAAAACTTTCTTTCTATTCTCATTGTGTATGTGTGTGTGTGTGTGTGTGTGTGTGTGTGTGTGTGTGTGTGTGTGTGTGCGTGTGTTGGTCATGGAGCTTGAACTCAGGGTCTGGGTGCTGTCCCTGAGCTTTTATGCTTAAGAGAGGATTTGAGCCACAGCTCCATTTCCAGCTTCTTTGATAATTAATTGAAGGAAAAATTTTTACAGACATTGCTACTTGAACTGGCTTCTAACCATAATCCTCAGACCTCAGTCTCCTGAGTAGCTAGGATTACAGGCATGAGCTATTGGCACCGAGCTCCTGTCATTGCTTTTGTAGGGACCCTTTCTCCTGGTAAAGTTATAAACTGGTCATTCCTGGTTATGCTGATAGGATTTAGGGACTTCTTTATTGTTGTTGTTTTTATTGTTTGATCTTTTTGCTATACATGTTCATCCTCAAGACTTAACTTTGTAATATGATATTGACCCTCAACTTACTTTCCAAGATTTCTCACCAGAAATTTCGCTGTGAAACTCTTTATTAGTCATTATTTGTTTGTTAAGATTGTTCTTGAATTTCTGAACTCAAGTTGGCCTTTCAAGTAGCTGGGACTATAGGAATTATATATATATATATATATATATATATATATATATATACATATGTAATATATATAGTTATACATATAAATACATAAAATAAACATATTTTATAAATTTAAATATAATATATAATATACTATATAGTTTTATAGATACATATAGATTTTGTATATAACATAATTTTAATATATGCTATAATTTTATAATTATATATAATTACATATATATTTCTGTATAAGCTTTTAAATTTTAATTTTTTTTCCTTTACAATCCTGTGGTTTGATCTCAGGACCTCAGTCTACCATGGAATCATGCCTCCAGCACTTTTTGTTTGGAGTATTCTTGGCATAGGGCCTTACTTCCTGCCTGGGCAGCGTAGCTAGGGAGTGGTTGCCTACTTTAGGCTTATCATCATCGTGGGGCTGACAGACAGGCATGTGTCACATGTACAAAATTTTTCTGCTGAGATAGAGTCTGTCAGACCCTCCTTCTGAGGCTGGCCTGGAATAGCGATGTCCCCAGTCTAGGCCTCCTACCTAGCTGAGGAAGACAGGCATAGGTCTCAGTGTCCACACATGAACTGAGAGGGGTCTTGCAAACTTTTCTGCTGGGCCTGGCTTTGAACTTTAATCCTACTGTTCTCAGTGTCCTTGAATTACAGTGTCCTAGAATTGCAGGTGTGAGTATTGACACTCATCTGATTACCTCTATAATCATTTCTCAGATTTACCAAGGTAGTTGAGTTTTTTTTTTAACATTCTCCCTTTCTTCTCTTGTAATTTTTGGTTTCAGTGAATCTGTCATCAGCTGATGTTAGTGTAATTCATCTTTAACTCTGTTTTATCTACTTGTCTCTATTAAGATGTGTAAGTCCTTCCCAGAGAATCATTTCTATTTTATTTTAATAGCTTTATTGAGTGTGCATTTCACATACTACACAATTCACCCACTCAAAGTGCTAAATTAATTTTATGGCTTTTTAACCATATTCAAAGAGCTATATGTCCATTACCTCAGTTTGGCATATTTTTTATTATTCCATAGCCTAGAGGTGTTAACCACTGATTTTCATGTGGTTAACCAATCCAATTGCATATTCATTCTCTCTATATATTATGTACATTCCTTTCCAAATAGTTACATAATATGTGTCCTTTCATGACTAACTTCTTATATGTAGCAAACTGCTTGCAGTGTTCACCCCTCTCTTGTTCAAGACTTTTAAATTAAATTTCTTGATTTCAGATAAAGTAAAAATATTTTCCCTTGGTTTGTTTTATCTTTCAGTTTTACCCTTTATGCTTCAGTTTTAGACTGCCCAGGGAATGCTTGTAACTTCTATGCCTTTGCATGTGCTGTTTTTTCTTCCTGGATGATTCTCAGTGTTCGTTTGTTCTAGCCTACACATTCTTTCTTACAGAAAGTCTTTGCTAACTTGCAGAAGACTGGAATAGTTTCTCACATGGACTTAGAATTTTTCAGTATGACTCTGATAGCCTCAGCATAACATAATTTTCTGGTGTTGTTTTCCCTCCCATAGGGTGTAAATTGAAGAATTGACTTTTCCACCAGGGTACTTCTTGGTTGAGTCTAGTATTGCTAATAGGCCCTAAGAGTAACAATCTCTATGGAAAATAATGTTCTTAAGAGTCAAAATGACTCCTGTAGTCCTGGTACTGGAAGAAAGACTCATCTCCTAGGGGAAATTCTACCTCCTGTAGGGAGGTATTTTAAAAACTACTTTTGCTCAAAAGCACCAAGGACTTAGGTGTAGGAATTCACTAGAAGCAGTAGAAAATCTTGGCTTTTTGTTTCTATTTTGCCTGTCTTTGCTCTAAGCTATTCTTTGTGTATGCACTTTGAATTTGCCTTGGGATTATTGAAAGACAGGACTGAGCTACCTCATGGGTATGGCAAGAGGTGGACTGGAAACAACTTTGACTTCTGATGAGTACAGATTCACTGTGTGCCAGGGGCTCACACCTGTAATCTTAGCTACTCAAGAGGCTGAGATCTGAAGACTGAAATTCAAAGCCAGCCTGGGCTGGAAAGTCCATGATTTTCTTATCTCTAATTATCCAACCTCCAGAAAATCCAAAGTGGATTTGTGACTCAAGTGGTAGAGCTCTAGCTTTGGAGCAAAAATGCTAAGGAACTATGAGAGTGTGAGGAAAGAGTTGACATTGTCCATAAAGGTGATATTACCTTTCTAATAACAATAATTTTTTTTAATGCTAAGGAAGCTGAGTACTGGTAGCTTACACCTGTAATCTTAGCTATTCAGGAGACTGAGAACTGAGGATCACAGTTCAAAGCTGGCCTCAGGAAAGTCCATGAGACTCTGATCTCCAATTAACCACCAGAAAACGTGGTAGAGTGCTAGCCTTGAGCTGAAGAGCTCAGGAACAGTGCCCAGACTCTGAGCTCAAGCCCTATGACTGGCACCCCACCCCCAAAAATAATGTCAATGAGACAGTGTAATTTGAGTATTTAAATCCAATATTGCAAAGATGGAAACACTGAGTACTCTAGGTGTAAGAGTATAGATTACTCAATCAACAGTATGATTATGATCCTGAAGATGTACATTATGCTTAGGCTGTTCTAGCTGCAAAATCATGAAGTCAAATACCCTATTTCCAGATTTAGATATTGCAGAAAACATCTATATAGGAATTCTCTAGAGCACAAGCTTTTAAGCCTTCATAACTTATACTACTGTTCATTTCTTTAGAGTTTGAAATATGTTTGCTCTTTGGAGTGTATATTTTGATATTTCCATTGAGAGAAAATGTAGTTAAATGTATTATGGAAAATACTTCAAACTTTCTACAAAAGCACACATTTACTTTAATTTTACTCTACAAGATTTTTCTATTTCTGTCATAGCTAGTTACTATTCTAAGGGTTGGAGGCAGTCTTTGCTCATGAACCAGCTTAGATTCTTAGAAAGTGCAAATACTTAGAATTAAATGATTTCAGCATATTACAGTGATAGAAATGGTTGAATCTGTAGGCATATTAACAGGGCTTGGGTTAACTTAAATGATTATGAATCTGTAATATGTAGGGCAATCTGACAAATGTAGGGCAAGATGATAGTTTTGAGCAAGCAGATAGTAATAAAGGAAGAAATATACATTAACATAATCACAACTATCTCATGTTAATTTATTTTTCATCCATTTGCAAGTAGACAGGCTTGTTGCATCTCCAAAGTATCTCTCTTACTTGGAAAAACAAAAATTCCTCCAATCTAAGAGGCAGTGGCTGCTGCTATACATCTAACTGCACTTTTAGTTAATTAGGTCTCATAATTCTCTGCTGTGTGTGTTAGCATTCAGCAAAACCTTCTATTAGAGACTGGTGGATTTACTGTAATCATTTTATGCTGCAGGCTGGAAATTAACCAGAAATTGAATGATGGTTCTAGTAGCTTAAGGACATTCAAACAATTATACTGAGGAAATTCACTGACAAAAAATATATCCATAGTTTACAAAGCTATAATTATTGCAAGACGTTTCTGTCTTATGGGTTCTCCAATACGGCAAAGGTATTCATTTCAAACAAACAGAAATGGGATATTTTCCTTCTCTTTCCATCATCTTGAATGGACAACAATGAGTTTCACTTAGTTTTCAATTAATATTGAAAAATTTATTATTTTCCCTTTTTATTATCTTTAAGTAGTTGTACAAAGGAGTTGGCATTTAACGGAGCAGTTTATGAATTCAACACACCTCGATCAATGTTACCCCTTTGAATATTCTCCCCAATCCTTGCCCTTCCCCTTCCCTCATTATTTAATGTTGTAGAATCTGCACTGAATTCTTGACTATATTCTCTTCCTCTTCTCCTCTTCCTTCCTCTACCTCTTTCCCCTTGACCACAATCCACCCCTTCCAAGTACCTCCTTCCTGATGTTTATTTGATTGAAATTTTTTGCCTTTCTAACAAATCACACTATTTGAATTCCTTCTTGAATCCACCATGTTTCAGTTAATATAATTGTATCATACATCCTTTGTTTCTTTGGGCCTGACTTACTTCAACCGGTTTTTAATTTTTGAACAAATCTTATCTATGTGTCTTAAAGAATCATTAATATCATACTTAGAAAAAGGCCCAGGAATGTTCTTCTCTATGCCTGCATGCAGGCCATGGGAAGATTAGGGTTTTTCCTCATATATAAGCTCAAGGATGGAGCTAAACAAGCAAAATTTCCCAGGGAAGCCAAGCTAGTCTGCAGGAACATGGCAAAATGCATGTTGGCAGCTAGCAGCATTGCAATAGCAAAAAGGGCTGAATCAACTGGAAGTCATTTCCATACTGGAGTCTCATTGGAGAGAGTCCTGGCACACTGAAATAGATTTCCCTGCCACAACTTACTCTGCTTTGCATTTTCTTTTGACCCAATGACTGGTCCCTCTCTTCCAAGACTGGAGGTTGGGCTCATCTGTATCTCTTCTAGAAAGTCAAATTCTGAAAAATAATTCAGATGAGAGAACTCTTCAGGAGCTTAGGCATTTATATGCAAACCGTGCTGCAAGAAGGTAATAGTTAAATGATATTTTGAAGTGATCACCTCATTAGAGATTTGCAGGCTTAATTTCAATGTGTTGTCAGGCTTTTCACGTGAAAGATAAGAAGATGGATATTTTGAAAATATCACATTTGTAATTTTAAAGTACTCCCATATTGAAAATTTGTCCTAGGAAAAAATACATTTGAAGTATAATTCTGGAGTCCCATTTGGTAATGCATGCCTATAATCCCAGCAGGTGAGAGATAGAAGCAGGAGCGTGTGGAATTAGAGGCTAGCCTGAGCTATACAGTGAAACACTGTGAGTGTGTACAATACATGTACAAATACAAATACACATGCATATCACCATATGCTACATATATAATGTATTATATTACATATTTTACACATATATTACTTACATTAAGTAGATCAATATTGCATATATCATACATCATTTTAATGAATGTAATGTCACTAAATTACATTTAATCTATAATTATTTAAATATAATATAATATAAATATGTGACCTGGAGAAAATATTTAAAAATCATATAGTAATAAGGGACTTAAACCAAGAATATGTGAGGAAAATTGAATGCCAAATAAGAAAACCAATCCACATAAATAAATGAGTGATGCATCTGAACACCATTCACGTACATACAAAGTTTTGAGTAGGTGCATGAGTAGTTGCTTTACCTTTAGTCACCAAGTAAATGAGGATTTTTCCAAAGCAAATTTTGATTTATTGAATTCAAATAAATTGAATTTATTTTATACATTTGTAAAGGTAGCAAATATAAGTACTCCAGCCAACATTATTCAAATTCTTGGCACAGATAAGTATCTATGGTATGAAAGGAATAGAGAGTAAATGCAATCATGAAGGAAAAATTGTCCACTGTAGACTCCTGTTACAAAGGCTTAGTCTGTGGTTGGTATTGCTGATTTGGGAGCTTCTGGTCTCACTAGGAGGTGAGCCAGGATGGATGAAATAGCTTACCAGATATGTTCTTGGTACTGTACCTCATCCAAGCTTTTGTGTTTCTTACCATACTATTTCCTGTCCACTGTGAAGGGAAGAACCTGTTTGGAAATGCAGTTTTGACAAATGAAGTAATTCATACTCATTTAAATATCCAAAATTAAAAGTACCAAAGTTTCAGCAAAGAACAACTTTTAACTCTCATACAATGCTACTCTGGAAACAGCTGTGCAACTACTTAAAGACAATGAAAATATATTTTAAAAAATTGAATGGATGTGTAGGAGATGACCCAGCATTCTAAGAGTTGAAACTCTTGGATCATTACCCAGGAGATGAATGCACGTGT